>NW_027203093.1:2407500-2592500 GCF_024711535.1 Dipodomys merriami | reverse complement strand
TTGCTCTAACATGTATCCTAACCTTGACACATACCATAACCCTAACCCCTACATTCCATGTACCCTAACATATATCCTAACACATAAGATGTACTCAAACATGTACCCTAATAGGTACCCTTACCCTAATCCCCTAACTCTAACATAGACCCATAAAATGTACCCTGGCATGTACTCTAAACACTAACATCCTATCAAGTACCTTAAGTACTGTAAACCATTCAGATATCCTTACATACAGCCAAACATACTTTTTGGATATTAACACATACAATAATGTGCACCAAACATGCCCTAACACGTACTCTACTCTTATCCTAACAAGTACACTAACATGTACTCAAAACCACAGAAGTGCCCTTACATGCACTGTAACTTGTACTGCCACACCTACTCCGGTGGAGTCTGCTTAGCATGGGAAACCTGCTTTCAGACCTGAGAATGGGGCTTCACAGAGACCTATCTCTGAGAATGGGACTTCACCGAAGTCTACCTCAGAGAATGCGGCTTCAAAGAGACCTAGCTCTGAGAATGGGACTTCACCGAAGTCTACCTCAGAGAATGGGGCTTCAAAGAGGCCTACCTCCTGGAAAGGCTGGCACGCCCCTGTGAAAGATGTGTTTCTGGCCCTGCTTTTCTTTTCTTCACTGTATAAGAGTGCCTATTAATCTTTTACTGTTCCTGCTGCTCATTGTACTTACTCATTCTCAACGTTCCCTTATTCAAGGCTCTTTCTTAAGAGTGTTGACGACTCCAACATCTGATGAGTGTCTTAAAAATATGACTAACTCACCAGAGTTAAGTGCTACCCTGAAAGCCCCTCTTATGGAGGCTAGTAGACAAGTCATAAGTAAATATAAAAGTCTTGGGGGTTTCATGACATCACTTCAGCAGAAGGAATTGTTTGTAAGAGATTTACAAGAAGCTGTAGGCGCGGCTAGAGCAGAAAGAGTGTATGGCTACTGGGGACTTTCCTTTAATCATAAAAACATATACAATAGATTCACATAGATATCCTGTAGATAAGAAAGATGTAGAGGGATATTTAGACCAAAAGCTAAATAAGACTCCTAAAAGGTTGGTAGATAAAAGATGACAATGGCTTATCAGAGGAAAATGGTGGGATCCTCCATTATCTAGAGGACCCCAGAGACTTCCCCTAAATCCATAGCCTTTTACAGGTGTGTATGATAAGGATGGCAATTGCTGGGAAAACTACTTAGGAGAAAGAACTTCCTGTTACTCTCTTTCATTTACTAAGAGACTTGCTAGATCTAGGCCTCCTTGGTGCTTACTATTAAAGAAGGAACAAGAAAGATCTTATGGGACAGTTAAGGCCTCTATAGAAAAAAGTAAACGATTATGTGAAAGGGTTACAGAAAAGACACTATGAGCTTAAATTTGATATATGGCCAGATTTAACTAAGTATACTGAATATCATGATTTTGGGCCACAGATTGGGAACCCTCTAAGCACAATTGCTTAGAAAATATTTAAAACGTATAAAGTACAAAACTAAACAAAAGTAACTATGAAGTACTAAAGTTCATGCCTTTCTGTTCAGCACCTTGCCCATATGCTCTGGTTAACGGTTAATTGGTGGTAAACATTGAAACCCATTGTATTTCTTAAAAATAGAGGTAAAGCCGAAAACAAGTGCCTATCATCATAGCTCGTCATCCAAAAAACAAGATCAGGTGACCAGCTGGTGACCACCCAAGAACGAAGCCCTGCAGCAAGATTGTGGAGACTTTTGCTATAAAAGCTTGTTATCCTCTGCATTAAATCGCACTCAGCATCCACTCCTCTTGTGCGTGAGTTGTCTGTTTGCCATCTCCTCATCTATTCCAGTTCCTCCACTAGGTGTCCTCCGTTGTCCCGACAGAGCCAGTCCACGGCATTGTACCCCAAAGTAACCTAATATGTACCCAAATACATGCCCTAAATTTAACACAAATCTCTACTATAACACATTTTCCAATCGTATTTACACTCTAACACATTAAAACATGCTCTAGACAATAACACATATGGTAACAACTACCCTAACATGTACTCCATAAACCCTTGCATGCACCATGGATGTACCCTAACATACCATAACTCTGACCTTAATATATATGATAACATGTACACTAACAACATTCATGTACTGTAACAGTTGGGACCCTAATACATACTATAAAAGATACAGTATTTGTATATATCCTTATATATCCTTACATGTACCTCAAACATGCACTAACCCAAACATGTACCTCAACCATGACATGTAGCTTAACATGCGCCCTAATGTACTCCAACAAGTACTCTAATCCACACAGGTTCCCTTACATGCACCTAACATGTGCCATTACACATACAATAACCTTAACAAAACATGCTTAAGGTGGATCCAAGATTCCAAAAGGAGATAAACAGCACTCAATCCCCACCCATATCCTCAAATGTGTATGCAATCGCAGTTGTGTGAACAGAGTGAAAGCACAGCTGACTGCTCATTCCAGGCTCCAGGATCCCCCAAAGTTAGGCACAGCGGGGCTCACCACATCAATGATGGTAAAGGAAGGACTCTAAGCAAAACAACCCCACAACTGCTGAACTGGCTAGACACACACCGTACAACCATACAGGTTTGGAATCGTGAATACTAACACATATTTCAAATGTGCCTTGACTCTTAACTCAAAATCCTAAGAGATATCCTAACGTGTGCTCATCCTAACACATACCTTAACACTAACATGCACCCAAACCCTAATAAGTACCCTATCACATACTCGAAACCATACAGGTATCAATTCATGAACACTCACATGTAACTCAACATTGCCCTAACTCAAACCCTAATCAAAAACCTACGAGATACCCTAACATGTGTGATAATCTAAAACATAACCTAACATGTGCCCTAACATGTGCTCTAACCCTACCTCACGCCATAATCCAATCCTAATGTACATACCCTACCACAAACCCTACCACATACTCTAACATGTAGCCTGACAATTGTATACCATAAACCTCATACCCTGAACACATACTCTAAAAATTAAGAATTATCCTAACACGTACCACCCCAACATGTACTCTAAACTCGCAAGTATCCTTACATGTTTCCTAACATATGCCCTAATATAAATACACTCACATGTACTCTTACCATACATATACCTTAATATATCCTAACAGGTGCACTAACCTTAACCAAAGCCATAATCCTAACCCATACTCTACCATGGGTCTTAACTCTATCATATGATCTAATGTGTACCCAAACACATACTCAAACCATTAACACATAGCCTAACAAGAACACTAACATGTACTCTTAAACATACACGTACCCTAATATGAACCACAGCATGTACTCTAAACACTAATGCACCCTAGCAAGTACCCTAACAAGTACTCTAAACCATACAGGTATCCTTACATGTACCCCCAACTAAACCCATGTCACAACCTAATACATGCCTACCCTAACGCATATTCTAACATGCACTCTAACACATTACCATGTACCATAACAAGTACCTTCATATATACTCTAAGCAGGTACATTACCCTAACATGTACCCTAAGCGAAAGCCTAACCATGTATCCAAACCATAACATGTATCCTAAGATGTACCCTAACACTACCATGTGCTCCAAACTTTACATGCACCCTAACAAGTACCCAAACTATCTACGCATAAATTAACACATACTCTAACCCTAATCTAAACCCTAATAAATACCCTAACACATATCCTAACCACAACACAAATCTTCTTTTGTGGGTCATGGGGCTTGAACTCTGGGCTTGGGCACTGTCCCTCAGCTCTTCAGCTCAAGGCGAGCACTCTACCACTTGAGCTACAGCGCCACTTCCGGTTTTCTAGTGGTTTATTGGAGATAGGAGTCTCATGGTCTTTCCTGCCCGGGCTGGCTTTGAACCGCGATTCTCAGATCTCAGCCTCCTGAGTAGCTAGGATTACAGGCGTGAGCCACTGGCGCCCGGCAACACAACACAAATCTTAACCACTACCATACTCTAAACCTGACATGCATCCTAACAAGCACATTGTATGTAATGAACAATACCATTACACGTAGCTTAACCCTAACCTGTGCCCTCACACAAGCCCTAACCCTAACAAATAACCTAACAAATAGCCTCGCTATTAACACATATCCTAACACACACTCTAACATGTACAGTGACAAGTACCTAAACACACACTCTAAACCTTGCAAGCATTCTAACATGCCCCTTAACATACTCCAATGCATATCCTAACACATGCCCTAACCTTAACTCAAATCCTAAACCTAACATATTCTATAACACATACTCTAACATGTACTCTAAATCCTAACATGTTAGGTAAAAAGTATGCTAACACATACTCTAAACCATATGGGTACCCTTACATGCATCCTAACATGTACCCTGACACATAACCTAACTCTAACACATACTGTAACCACTGATATGTACAATAACAAGTACTTTAACACATAGGCTAAACCATACAGGTATTTGACATATGCCCCAAACAAACACCAACACATTAAATAACACTGTAACTCTAACATGAACCCTAACGGGTACCCCAACATACACTCTGAGCCATACTTGCACTCTAAAAAGCCCACACCCTAACACACCCAAAGCCACTCACCAATCTTTAGCCCTAAACTGTTCAATAACTCAAATTCATACGAAACCATGTAACATGATCAGCAATCATAACCACTACCAAAACCTAACACAGTACTTAACTGTAACTCTTACCCCTTTCCTAACAGGTCCCCTAACCATTACCTGTTCCATAATCCACTTCATAAAAAGTCCATAACCCTAACCCATCCCACAAAGTTCTTCCTCATTCATTACATAACCCTGAACATTTCCTAAACACTTATCCTAACACTTCCCCTAACAGAGTCCCCAACCTCTCCCCCTTTGTCTACCATGTTCTCTATTCACTTCCCTAACCCTCAACTTGACATTGCATAACCCAAGTGTTAAATAACCCTTTCTGTAACTCCTAACTTCACTAGATCCCTAATCCTAAAACATTCACTAAACATAATCCACTGTCTTTCTGTAACACTGACCCTAAGCATAACTTTTTCCCTATTCTAACCAGTTTATGAACCATAACTAAAAACTTAACCTCCACCCCGAGTAGCCTAAACAACACCCAACCTTAACCCTACCTGTACCATCAACAACCCTACACTTGAACTCTAACCTCAATCACACCAACACTAAAAACAGTAGGCCTAACAACCCTAATCACTAACTCCACCCCTGACCACTAACAACCCTATTCCTTTACCCTATTTCTCAAAAACCCTAGTCCTTAAGTCTATTCCTCCCCTAGCTCAGGGGGATGGATTAGGGCTGCTGAATGTATTAGGTACACAGTTACTCTATGGATCTGAGTTAACAAATGGCTTCGGGTTAGGACTAAGATTGGTGTTAAGGGTACAGGTGCCCTAAGCAAAACTTGACTCTACCATTAACATCAACAACCCTATACCTAAACCCAAACCCAAACCAGACCAACACTAACAACAGTAGCCCTAGTAACACTAGCCCCTACTGTCACCACCCCAGACTCCTGGAAACCAAAATCTTAACCTAAATCCCAACCCTACCCACACCCTGGTACTTACCAGACTTACCTGCATCATTGGAGGTAGAGGGCCTTCTTTCATCAAACCTGCTTAAGCTGGGTCCAATTTCCACAGAGATACATAGCATACAATACCCACCCATATCCTCACATGTGCATGCATGACAGGTGTGTAAACAGAGTGAAAGCACAGCTGACTGCTCATTCCAGTCTCTAGTCTCCCTCAAAGTTAGGCATAGCAGGGCCCATACCACTGAGCAGGGAAGGGCAAGGACTCTGAGCAAACGAACCCTACAACTGCTGAGGCCATGGGAGTGGCCTAACATACACTCTAAACCATACAGGTTTGGAATCCTGAACAGTAACATGTGCCTCAAACATGCCTTAACTCTAACCCAAATCATAACCCTAAGAGATACCATAACATGTGTGCTAACCCTTACACATACCTTAATCCTAACATGTACTAGAACCCTAACACATACCTGAACATATACTGTAACCCACACAAGTATCCCTACATGTACCCCAAATGCACTCTAACATGTACCCCAAATGCACTCTAACCCTAACACATACCTTAACCCTAACACATACTCTAACCCTAACTTGAACCCTAATCACTAACACATACAAGAACAATTACCCTAACTCTCAACCTTACAGGCACCTTTACCCAAACATCTACTTAAACATAAAACAGCAATGTACCATAAACCTTATTCTTATCATAATATACACCATAATATATACTCTAAACCTGTAGGTACTCTATCATAGACCCTGCCGTGTACCACAAGCATACACTAATGTATGCCCCAACCGTAACATAAACCTTAGCAGATACCCTAACATATACTCTAACCATAGCACACATTCTAATCACTATCACATACTCTAAATCCTACACCCATAACAAGTACCGTACACTTATACCAACACACATCCTAACATGTTGCCTAACCCAAACCGAAAATGTAACCCTAACATGTACCCTAAATCTAACACATGCCCTAACAAGTACTCTAACATGTACTTCAAGTCATGCATGTATTATATGTACAATAACATGTGTACCACAAATGCCCTAAAATGATTCCTAACATGTACTCAAAACACTAACTCATATCCTAACAAGTACCTGAGCACATACTGTAAACCATACAAGTACCCTTACAAACACTGTAACATGTACCCCAAAGTAATATAAATCCTAATATGTTTCTTAACTTTAACACATATCTTAACCCTATCAGATTCTCCAATCGCATTTTCACTCTAACACACTAAAAATGCTCCAGACACTAACACACATGGTAACAAGTACCTTAACACATACTCTATAACCCACACAGGTAACCCTTACATGTACCCTGAATGTACACTAACATACTCTAACCAAAACAAAAACCCTGACCTTAACAGATACAATAACATGTACCCTAACCATCTACACATACTGTCAAAAGTACCCTAATACATACTCTAAAATGTATAAGTACCCATACATATACCCTTACATGTACCTCACATATGTACTAACCCCAAGCTGTACCTTAATCCTAACATGTACTTTAACATGCACCCTAATATACCCTAACACTACTCTAATCCACACAGGTATCCTTATATACACCTAACATGTACTCTACCACATAGCCTAATGTGTGCCCAAACCCTAACAATTCCCCTATGAAGTATGCTTACCCATACCATAACTTGTGCCCTAACACATACCTAACAGGTTCCCTAACCCTAATACATACTTTTAACACTAACAAATTCCCTATCAAGTACCCTAACCATTACACATACCCTAACATATGCCCTAACACATACCATCACCCAAACAAAACCTGTTTAACGTGGGCCAAAGTTTCCAGAGAAACAAAGCATGCAATCCCCAACCATATCCTCACAGGGAAGGTGTGTCAACAGAGAGAAAACACAGATGACCATTCATTCTAATCTCCTGTCTCACCCAAAGTTAGGCCAAGCAGGACCCACGCCTTAAAGCATAACAGGGCAAGGACTGAGTAAAACCCCACGACGGCTGAAGGCCATTGGACTGACTGGACACACACTGTAAATCTACAGGTCTGGAATCATGAACACCAACAAGTACTTCAAAAATGCCCTAACTCTAACCCAAATCATAACCCTAAAAGATACCCTAACATGTGTGCCAATCTAACACATATCTTAACAGTAACATACGCCCTAACATGTACTCAAACCCTAACAACTACCTGAACATGTACTGTAAACCACACAAGTATCCTTACATGCACACTAACATGTACCCCTAAATGTACTCTACCATATACTCTAATACGTACTCTAACAGACAGCTTAAACCTAAAACATACCCTAATGTGTACTTTACCACAGAACCCTAACATCTATCCTAGCAAATACCATAATCACTAAGACATACAGTAACAATTACCCTACCACATGCTCTAAACCATACAGGTACCCTTACATGCACCTTAATATGTACCACCAATGTACCTTAATACATACCCTAACACACACCCTCATCCAAAGCCTACCATACATACCCTACCACAAACCTTACCACATACTCTAACACATAACCTAATAAGTACCATAACCCTAATACATACCCTAAACATGTACTCTAAACATTAACAATTATCCCAACTGGTACCCCAACATGAACTGTAACTCTTCAAGGATCCTTACATAGCTCCTAACTTGTGCCCTAATAGAAGTCACTAACATGTATTCTTATCATACATATACCTTAATATACCCTAACAGGTGTGCTAACCTTAACCAAAACAATAACTCTAACCCACACCTTACCATGTGCCTTAACTCTACCATACAGTCTAACCTGTACCCAAACACATACTCAAAGTATTAACAGCCTAACAAGAACACTAACAGGTACTCTTAAACATACATGTACCCTAATATGAACCCTAGCATGTACTCTAAACACTAATGCACCCTAGCAAGTACCCTAACAAGTACTCTAAACCATGCAGGTACTCTTAGATGTACCCCAAATAAACCCTAATACATGCCTACCCTAATGCATATCCTAACATGTTCTAAATACTACCATATACCATAGCAAGTACCCTCATATATACGCTGAACAGGCACATTACCCTAACATATACCCTAAGCCAAAGCCTAACCATATACCCAAACCATAATGTGTGTTCTAAGATGTACCATAACACTACCATGTGCTCCAAACTTTATATGCACCCTAACAAGTACCCAAACATATACATTAACATATACTCTAACCCTAAGGCAAACTCTAACAAATATCCTAAGACATATCCTAACCACAACACATATCTTGACCACTACCACATACTGTACCTCACATGCACCCTAACAAGCACCTCATATTTACAGAACCATACCAAACACACAGCTTAATCCTAAACTGTACCCTCATACGTGCCCTAACCCTAACATGTAACTTAACCCTACCACATAGCCTTACTCTTCACATACATCCTAACACGTACCTTAACCACCAACATGTATATCAACAAGTACCTGAACAAGTACTCTAAACCTAACATGCACTCTAACGTGTCCCCTAATGTACCCCAATGCATATCCGAACACGTGCCCTAACCTTAACTCAAATCCTAACATATTCTCTAACACGTATCCTAACACATATCCTTACATGTACTCTAAATCCTAACATATAAGGTAAAAAGTATGCTAACACAACCTCCAAACCATACAGGTACTCTTACGTGCACCCTAACACATACCATAACACATTCATGCTCTAACCCTAACATGTACTCTAACCACTAACATGTATGATAACAAGTACTCTAACATACTCAGTACCCTAACATGAACCCTAAATATACCCATAACATCAAAAACCCTACAATGGAAATCTAACCTCAATCATACCAACCTTAAAAACAGTAGCCCTAACAACCCTAAACATTAACATCACCCCTGACCACTGACAATCCTATTCCTTTACCCTATTTCTCAACAACCCAAGTGCTTAACCCTATTCCTGCTCTAGCTCTGAGGGATGGGTTAGGGCTGCTGAATGTATTAGGTACACCATTATTGTATGCATTTGAGTTGGCAAATGGCTTCGGGTTAGGCCTAAGATTGGTGAGTGGCTTAGTGTATATGTTAAGGGTACAGGTACCCTAAGCAAAACTTGAACCTATCATTAACATAAACAACTCTATACTTGAACCCAAACCCAAACCAAACCAATCCTAACAACAGTAGCCCTAGTAACACTAGCCCCTATTGTCACCACCCCAGACTCCTGGCAACCCAAGTTTCTTAACCTAATCCCAACCCCACCTACACCCTGGTACTTACCAGACTTACCTGCATCATTGGAGCTAGATGGCCTTCTTTTATCAAACCTGCTTAAGCTGGGTCCAATTTTCACACAGAGATATATAGCACTCAATCCCCACCCATACCCTCACATGTGTATGAATGACAGGTGTGTGAACAGAGTGAAAGCACAGCTTACTGCTCATTCCAGTCTCCAGTCTCCCCCAAAGTTAGGCATAGCAGGGCCCACACCATCGAGCAGGGTAGGGCAAGGACTCTGAGCAAACCAATCCCACAACTGCTGAGGCCATGGGAGTGGCCTAACATACACTCTAAACCATACAGGTTTGGAATCCTGAACACTAACATGTGCCTCAAACATGCCCTAACTCTAACCCCAATCATAGCCCTAAGAAATACCCTAACATGTGTGCTAACCCTTACACGTACCTGAACCCTAACATGTACCCAAACCCTAACACATACCTGAACACGTGCAGTAAACCACACATGTACCCTAAGATGTACCCCGCCAATATACTCTAAGGTTCCCTAACACATAACTTAACCCTAACATGTATCCTAACACATACTCTAACCCTAACATGTACCCTAATTACTAACGTACAGTAACAATTACCCTAATGCAGTCTAAACCATACATGCACCCTTACATACACCCGAACAACAATGTGTCTTAGCAATACCCTAACATGTGCTCTTAATATATACCATAATCCTACCAAACATACGTAAAACCTAAACCATGACATACCTAAACCCTAACACATACCCGACCTCTAACACAACCTTGCTACATACTAAAATCTTACCCTTACCCTAACACGTATTATAACATATACTCAAGATACTAACATGTATAGTAACAATTACTCTTACGTGAACTTTGAACAAAACAGGTACTCTTACATGTACCCTAGCATGTACCCCAAACACTCTAATGTATACCCTAAAATAGAAATTAAAAGGTACTCTGACGTGTAACCTAAACATGACATGTACCTTAACCACTGTCACGTACTGTAAACCTTACATATACCCAAAGAAGTACCCTAAACTTATGCCAACACATATCCTAACATGTCGCCTAACTCAAACCATAACTGTAACCCCAACACATACTCAAACATGAACTCAAACACACACTCTAAACATGTGCACATATCTTACAACGTAATCTCATGTGTACTTCAAACACGTGCACAACACATACCATTTCCTAACATATACTCCAAATGATAACTCATATCCTAACAAGCACCCTAACACTTATTCAAAACCATGCAAGTACTCTTAAACTCACTCAAATGTGTGCCCCAAAGTAACCTAATATATACCCTAATATGTGCCCTAACTTTACCAAGTATTCTAACTCTAACAGATTTCCCAATAGTACTCTAACACATTAAACATACTCTAGACACTAATATAAATGGTAACAAGTGCCCTAACATGTACTCTATAAAGCCTACAGGTAACCTTACGTGTACCCTGAAATCACCTAATATACTCTAACCCTGACCCTTACATGTATTCTATCAAGTACCTTGACATGTACTGTAAAATATACAAGTATCCATACATGTACCCTAACATGACTCAAACATAAGCTAGCATGTACCCTAACATGTACCCTAACATACCCTAATAGGTACTGTAAACCACACAATTATCTTTCTATGCACCCTAACATGTATCCCCAATGTTCCATAACACAGCCTAACATGTGCCCTAACCCTAAAAAGATCCCCTAACACATACCATAGTATCTGCCCTAAGACACACTCTAACAAGTGCCCTAACATGTACCGTAACCCTAACAAATCCCCTATCAAGTACCCTGATTCTAAAACATACCCTAACATGGACCCAAACATATACCCTAACTCACACCTTTACACAAAAACTAACTCAAACCTTAATACCCTTACAAATACTCTAATCCTAATATGTATATTAATATGTGTCCCAACCACTAACACACACAGTAACAAGTACCCTAACACAGACAGGTACTCTTACAAGCACCTTAACATGTACCCCAAATGTACCCTAACACTAACCCTAAGCAATACCCTAACACACGTCGTAAACCTAACACAATATTGACATGTACCCTGAAACATAGCCTGCATAGTTCCCTAACATGTGCTCTTAAGCCTAGGTACCCTTACGAGCACCGTAACATGTACTCAAAATGTAACCCAACACATACCTAACACGTGCCCAAAAAATAACCCAAACCATAACCTTAACCAATACCCTAACATATGTCCTAATGCATGTCTTAACCCAAACACATACTCTAACACATATCCTAATAAATACCCTAACCACTAATACATGGGCTAAACCATACAGGTAACCTGACACATGACCTAGTGCTGGCTCTAGTCCTAACATGTACCTTGACCCTAACATGTACCCTAAAATGTTCCCTAACATATACCCCATCATACACCTTAACTCTGGCCCATACTCATACCCTAACACATACCCTAACCTAAATCCACACACAAACATGTACCCTAACACCTTATGTACCTTAAAGTGTGCCTCAACCCTAAAATGTATGGTAAACATTAACATATATCCTAACAAGTACCCTAACACATACTCCAAGTGATCCTTACATGCACCCTAACATGTACCCTTACACATACCTAACCCTAACACATAGCTTAAACTTAACAATCCCAAACACTTACCATAACTGTACCATGTACCCTAATGTATACCCTAACCACTAATATGTACAGAATCAAGTACCCTAACATGTATTTTAAACCATAAAGGTTTATGTACACCCTAACATGTACCCCAAACCTACCCCAAATGCGTGCCCTAACATGTACCCTAATGTACCTTAAACCCAAACACTATCTTAACATGTTCCCTAACATGTACCCCACCATACACCCTAACTCTGAACCCATACTCACATCTTAACATGTGCCTTAGCCCACACTCATACTCATACCCTAAGACATACCCTAAGCCACTCAGCAATCTTATGCCTCACCCTAAACCAGCTGCTAACCCAAATCCATAACTGTATGACTAACACTTTCTACAACTCCCCAAACCTACATTAACCGTTTACTAATTACCTAATCCTCAATTGTTCCATACCCACTCTGAAGACCACTCCATAACATATCCATCATCCTAACCCATCCCACAAAGTTCTTCCTTGCACATTCCCAAACTAACTCTAAACCTAACTTTAACATGTATTTTAACCTAACAGATTTCACAATAGCACTCTAATACATTACACATACTCTAGACACTAACACATATGGTTAAAAATAGCCTAACACATACGTTATAAACCATACACGTAACCTTACATGTACCCTGAATGTATACCCTACCATACTCTAACCCTGACCTTAACATATACCCTAACATGTACTCTAACAAGCACCCTGACACATACTCTAAGAAACTGTAACCCTAACACAAATCCAAACATGTACTCTAATACAAGCTCTAAACACTTACATATATCCTACAAGTACTCTAACATGTACTTCAAGTATTACATGTACCCTAAAGTGTGTACAAAACAAGTAACCTTACATATATCCCAAATGTATAAGTACCCAAACATGTACTCTATAAACCTAACCTTAGCCTTACCCATTCCATAATCCAAATGCTAATCCCTTCCATAACTCCTAACTTAACCAGATCCCTAACCCATTCTCTAACCAATCCATTATAATACAGTAACATTGACCCTAACACTAACTTAGCTCTTCATAAAAACCTGCTCGGTTTGGCTAATTGAAAACCCAGCACCTGATCTAACCTATTTCTGATCCATAACAAAAAATTTAATTCTAACTTCCACTCTGAGTAGCCCTATAACACCCAAACTTAACCCTGCCCTTAGCATCAACAACACTATACCTACAACCAATTCCTCAACAATTCTTTCATAACCTTATGCGTCTCATAGCTTTGGGAAGTTGGTCAAAGCTCCTGAATGTGTTAGGTACACACCTAGTGAATGGATCTGAGTTAGCTCCCAGCTCAGGACAGAGGGCAGGGTTGGGGCCTACAGTCATCAAAGTTGTTCTGACAAGTAACAACTTACCAAGCAGGAAGGATAGGCCTCCCTTCCTCAAAAATGCCTTCACCCCTTCTCCAGGTACCATAAGCACAGATGAAAGCATGGTAGAGATGAGGATGGAAGCCTAAGTTGGGACTCAGTCTGCCAAAGCATACATTGAGTTGTAGAGCAAGATTCTACATGCATAATTCAAAGTGTGTGAACTCTCCCCAGCTTCTCCTGACACTCAGTACATTTTCTCCTCAAAGTGCCTACAGGCAGAGGCAGGCAACCGGCAACAAAGGCTAGGCATCCAGGAGCCCTGTCACAGACAAGGGGGACCTGGTATGTCTGACAAGGAAAAGAAAAAGGCTAGGTTATGCCTTCTGCTTCCCTCAAAATATCCTTATCAGAATATTGACATGATTTCAGTCTACAGAAACTGATTGGCTTCTAAAGCATAAAATGGAGAGCTTAGTGTTGAGGTGTTGCCCTAGCCTGTGAAGAGCCCTGAACATAGTATCACCAGAATTCAACAAAGCAAATTAAAATACCTTGGAATGCCTGACAAAATGTCTGTAATGTGTATGTAATGAAAACATAAACATGTGTCACACATCCTCTCACCCCCTAACCACCATACCTTGTGCAGGACATAGCTGAAAGCTCAGTAAAGACTTGGTGCCATGGATACAGGGCTGGGATGAGCCTAATGTGGTCAAATTTGTTCTGACAGGTATCAACTTACCAAGCAGGAAAGGAGAGGCTTCACCTCCTTCTCCAGGCCCAAATGTAGACATGAAAGTATAGATGAAAACTTGATGCAGACTCAGAGAAACACCAGCGGCGAGAGCAAGTTCTGATGGGATCCGATTCGTCCAGACCATCCCACATTTGTCTATACAGCATAAACCTATATTCGCGATTCCAAGCTTCCAGGCTCTCCCCATTTTATCCTGACACTCTGCGTGTTTTCTTCTCAAAATGCCTATAGTCAGAGGAAGACAACATGCATCAAAGGCTGGAAATCATGGAAAACAAAGGCTAGAGAGAAAGAACCAGGGCCAAGAGCTGAGCACTATTGAAACACCTTTATGTACCTAGTAACGTGTAAAAGAGGGCTGGGAACATGGCTTAGTGGCAGAGTGCTTGCCTAGCATGCATGAAGCCCTGGGTTCAAATCCTAAATACCACATACACAGAAAAATCTGCTAGTGGTGGTGTGGCTCAAGTGGTAGAGTGCTAGCCCTGAGTGAAAGAGCTCAGGGACATTGCCCAGGCCCTGAGTTCAAGCCCAGGACAGGCCAAAAAAACGTATTAAATACTTATGTTATGAAAAGAAAAATCTCTTTGTGCTGGTCCTAGGGCTTGAACTAGGGGCCTTGGTGCTCTCTCTGAGTTGTTTTTGTTCAGTGCCAGTGCTGTACACTTGAGCCACAGCTCCACTTCTAGATGAGCCAGAATAGGAATTGGACATCCTTTAGAGCAGGCCTAGTCAGAGCTGGACAAAACTGGAGCTGTTACCAACAAGGGAAAGGCCCGGACATGGAGAAAGCCCAAACCAGGAGCTCAGGGAAGGCCCAGACCCAGGGAAGGACGAGACCCAAGGAAGGCCTGGACCCAGGGAAGGCCTGGAGGAAGAACAGGAAGGGATGGACTCAGGGAAGGCCCAGATTCAAGGAAGAATGGCACTCAGGGAGGCCTGGACCCAGGGAAGCCCTGGACTCGGATATGTGGACTTGCTGCAGCACAGACCCTGAACTGTCAGCACGGATGTGCAGCCTGCTACAGAGGCCTGGTATGGGGCCTTCCTGGTGTGGGGCCTGCCTGGTGTGGGGGCTGGCATGGGGCCTGGTATGGGACCTGGTATGGGGCCTGCATGCTGTGGGGCCTGCCTGGTGTGGGGCCTGGTGTAGGGCCTGGTGTGGGATCTGCCTGGTGTGGGGCCTGGTATGGGGCCTGCCTGGTGTGGGGCCTGCCAGGTGTGGGGGCTGGTATGGGGCCTGGCGTGAGGCCTGGCATGGGGCCTGGTATGGGACCTGGTATGGGGCCTGCATGCTGTGGGGCCTGGTGTAGGGCCTGGTGTGGGACCTGCCTGGTGTGGGGCCTGGTATGGGACCTGCCTGGTGTGGGGCCTGGCGTGGGGACTGCCTGGTGTGGGGCCTGGCGTGGGGCCTGCCTGGTGTGGGTCCTGCTATGGGGCCTGGAATGGGGCCTGGTGTGGGACCTGCCTGGTGTGGGACCTCCTTGGTGTGGGGCCTGGTGTGAGACCTGGCCGGTATGAGGCCTGGTGTGGGGTCTGCCTAGTATGAGGCCTGCCTGGTGTGTGGCCTGCCTGGTGTGTGGCCTGCCTGGTGTGTGGCCTGCCTGGTGTGAGGCCTGGGGTGAGACCTGGTGTGGGGCTTGATGTGGGACCTGCCTGGTGTGGGGACTGGTATGGGGCCTGGCATGTGGCCTGGTGGCATGAGGCCTGGCGTGGGGGCTGCCTGGTGTTGGGCCTGGTATGGGGCCTGCCTGGTGTGGGGCCTGTCTGGTGTGGGGCCTGGCATGGGACCTGGTATGGGACCTGGTGTGGGTCCTGCTGTGGGGCTTGATGTGGGACCTGCCTGGTATGAGCCTGCTTGGTGTGGGGACTGGTATGGGGCCTGGCATGGGGGCTGCCTGGCGTGGGGCCTGGTATAGGGTCTGGTGTAGGGCCTGGTATGGGGCCTGCCTGGTGTGGGGCCTGTCTGGTGTGGGGCCTGGCGTGGGACCTGGTATGGGACCTGGTGTGGGTCCTGCTGTGGGGCTTGATGTGGGATCTGCCTGGTGTGAGCCTGCTTGGTGTGGGGACTGGTATGGGGCCTGGCATGGGGGCTGCCTGGTGTGGGGCCTGGTATAGGGTCTGGTGTAGGGCCTGGTATGGGGCCTGCCTGGTGTGGGGCCTGTCTGGTGTGGGGCCTGGCGTGGGACCTGGTATGGGACCTGGTGTGGGTCCTGCTGTGGGGCTTGATGTGGGACCTGCCTGGTGTGAGCCTGCTTGGTGTGGGGACTGGTATGGGGCCTGGCATGGGGGCTGCCTGGCGTGGGGCCTGGTATAGGGTCTGGTGTAGGGCCTGGCGTGGAGCCTGGTATGGGACCTGGTGTGGGGCCTGCCTGGTGTGGGGCCTGGTGTAGGGCCTGGTATGGGGCCTGCCTGGTGTGGGGCCTGATATGGGACCTGGTATAGGGCCTGCCTGGTGTGGGGTCTGGCATGGGGCCTGGTGTGGGGCCTGGCATGGGGCCTGGCATGGGGCCTGGTGTGGGGCCTGCCTGGTGTGGGACCTGCTTGGTGTGGGGCCTGATGTGAAGCCTGCCTGGTATGGGGCCTGGAGTGGGCCCTGGTGTGAGGCCTGACGTGGGGCCTAGTGTGTGACCTGGAGTGGGGCATGGTGTGGGGCCTGCTTGGTGTGGGGCCTGGTGAGACCTGCCTGGTATGAGGCCTGGTGTAGGGCCTGCCTAGTATGAGGCCTGCCTGGTGTGGGACCTGCTTGGTAAGTGGGGCCTGGTTTGGGGCCTGGTGTGGAACCTGCTGGGTCTGGGGTGTGCCTGGTGTGGGGCCTGCCTGCCGTGGGGCCTGGCTTCATCGAAGTCACCTCAGGAAGGACACAAAGGGAGAGGGAGGCCGCACTGCTCCCCCTGTCCCCCACCAGCACCCACCCCAGGCCCGTCCGCACCTGGCCGGAGGCCGCTCGTCCTCCCTGAGCTCAGCTCCGCTCGTCCTGGCTCAGCTCCGCTCGTCCTCCGCAGCCGCCTCACGGTCCGCTCAGCTCCGCTCGTCCTCCGCAGCCGCCTCACGGTCCGCTCAGCTCCGCTCGTCCTCCGCAGCCGCCTCACGGTCCGCTCAGCTCCGCTCGTCCTCCGCAGCCGCCTCACGGTCCGCTCAGCTCCGCTCGTCCTCCGCAGTCGCCTCACGGTCCGCTCAGCTCCGCTCGTCCTCCGCAGTCGCCTCAGGGTCCGCTCAGCTCCGCTCGTCCTCCGCAGTCGCCTCACGGTCCACTCAGGCCCGGCGTCCCGCCTTCTCCACAGACAAGCTGACCGCGCAGAGCCCGCGTCCTCCAGGCGCTTCCCCCGGAGAAGCCGCCTGCGCCTGACAGGACCGGGTGGGAAGCCCAGCCCGCCACAAGCCCACAGTGCGCCCGCCCAGCTCCGCAGGCCCGCACGCCACCGCGCGCTCAGAGGAAGGAGCTGCCGCCCGCGGGTCTGCCGCCTCAGACAGAACCGGCCCAAACCGGTCCAGCCCTCCGGCGCGCCCCCGCCCCCTCACTTCCCCTCTCCTGCCCCGCCCCTCACGCGCTCTGCCCCACAAGCCCCGCCCATACCTGCTCATTCCCAATCTAGTTCCGCCCTTCCCGTGCTCTGTCCCCGGAAGCCCCGCCCCTGGACCGCTCACTTCCTCTCTCTAGCCCCGCCCCTCCCCGCTCTCCCGCACAAGCCCCACCCAGGGCTGGGCTCACCTCGGGCGGCTCCCTTCCAGGCTGGGCTGGCGGTGGGCACCGGCCACGAAGCCTATGGGCCTGGAACCAGCCTCTGTGTCAGCACAGCCTGGGGCTCCGGGGGAGGGTCGGGGTCACCAGCATGGAGTCCGGCCCATGTCTGCAGGTCGGGAACCCCGCAGTAGCCCTGCAGTAGCTTCCCGGCCCCGCCCTGCTCGGCTGCGCCACGCTCCCCACAGGCCCCGCCCTGGTCCCCCAGCAGAATCCCGTAGGCCCCGCCCCACTCCCGGCCCCGCCCCGCTCCCGCCACGCCCTGCTTCCAGCCCCGCCCCACTCCCGGCCCCGCCTCGCTCCCGGCCCCGCCCTGCTCCCGGCCCCGCCCCGCCCCACTCCTGGCCCCGCCCCGCTCCCGGCCCCGCCCCGCTCCGGGCCCCGCCCTGCTCCCCCCCTCCCTGCCCCGCCCCGCTCCGGGCCCCGCCCTGCTCCCCCCCTCCCTGCCCCGCCCCGCTCCGGGCCCCGCCCTGCTCCCCCCCTCCCTGCCCCGCCCCGCTCCGGGCCCCGCCCTGCTCCCCCCCTCCCTGCCCCGCCCCGCTCCGGGCCCCGCCCTGCTCCCCCCCTCCCTGCCCCGCCCCGCTCCGGGCCCCGCCCTGCTCCCCCCCTCCCTGCCCCGCCCCACCCCGCTCCTGCACAGCCCCAGCACATACTTTTCCCTTAAAACCCTAAACTGTAACACACACCCTGATAAGTACCCTAAAAATACAGTAAACAGCGTCACATTCTATGAAGTACCCTAACAAGCACTGTAAACCAGACATGTACATCTACACACACCCATCATCTACCTCAAATTCACCTAACACACACCCTAACCCTTGCCATTCACCCAAACCATAACCCTAACACACACCATAGCATACGCCTTCACTCGAACCCTAACCCTGACATACACCATGAACTTCATCCCAACTCAAACACATGCCATAGCATATGCACTCTCACGCATGCAGGTACTCTTATATGTAAACTGGCATGTACCCTAAACATACCCTAATACATACCTTAACCCTAAGCCAGACCCTAACAAATAGTCTAACATGTCCCCTACTGGTTCACACAGACCCTAACCATTATCATGTACTCTAAAGCTTACATATACCCTAACAAGTACCCTAAACTTATCCCAACATATTTCCTAACATGTTGCCTAACCCAAACCATAACTGTAACCTTAACACATACCCAAATACGTACTCTAACACACACTCTAAACATTTACATGTATCCTAACAAGTACTCTAACATGTACTTCAAGTCATATGTGTACCCTAACATGTGCACAAAACAGCCTGTTTGCTAACACGTACTCCAAACACTAACTCATACCCTGACAAGGATTCTAACACTTATTCAAAACCATGCAAATACCCTGAAACACACTCAAACATGTACCCGAAAGTAACTCAATGTACACCCTAATATGTGCCCTGACTTGAACATGTATTTTAACTCTAACAGATTTCCCAATAGTACTCTAACACATTGAAGATACTCTAGACACACATATGATAACAAATACCCTAACACATACTCTATAAAGCATACAGGTAACCGTACATGTACCCTGAATGTACCCTAACATACTCTAACTCTGACCTTTACCTATACCCCATGTACCCTGACACATACTCTAAAAAATACAAATGCCCATACATGTACCCTAACATGCGATTCAAACATACCCTAACATGTACCTTAACCCTAGCATGTACCCTAACATGCACCCTAACATCCCCTAACAAGTACTGTAAACCACACAAGTACCCTTACATGCACCCTAACATGTACCTTCAATGTTCCCTAATAGATAGCCTAACATGTGCCATAGCCTTAACATGTACTTTCACCCTAACGAGTCCCCTGTGAAGTATGTGAACTCTAACACATGCCATAATATGTGCCCTAACACACACTCTAACATGTCCCCAACACGTACCATAACCCTAACAAATCTATCGAATACCCTGACTGTAATACATACCCTAACATGGACCCAAACACAGAGCTTAATGTGTGCCGTTACTTTAACATGTATGTTACACCTGACAGATTCCCAACATCCTGCAATGCACTGAACATGCTCTGGACACGAATCCATGTGGTAGCAAATACCCATCTACTATATCCACGGTACGTGCACCCTGAATGTACCCGACAAACTGTAACTTAACATGTGCCCTAAACGTAGCACAGCCTAATAAATACTCTATCTTCTAATACATTGTCTAACCACACAGGTAACCTTAGTGTACCCCAAATGTGTAACCTGACGCATGCCCTAGTGCTGGCCCTAGTCCACACAGGTAACCTTAGTGTACCCCAAATGTGTAACCTGACGCATGCCCTAGTGCTGGCCCTAGTCCACACAGGTAACCTTAGTGTACCCCAAATGTGTAACCTGACGCATGCCCTAGTGCTGGCCCTAGTCCACACAGGTAACCTTAGTGTACCCCAAATGTGTAACCTGACGCATGCCCTAGTGCTGGCCCTAGTCCACACAGGTAACCTTAGTGTACCCCAAATGTGTAACCTGACGCATGCCCTAGTGCTGGCCCTAGTCCACACAGGTAACCTTAGTGTACCCCAAATGTGTAACCTGACGCATGCCCTAGTGCTGGCCCTAGTCCTGACACAGACCTGAACCCTAACATGTTCCCTAACATGTACCCCATCACACACCCGGACTCTGGCCCAGACTCTCACCCTACATGTACCCTGACCGACATCCACACGCCAGCATGGGCCCTAACTCTACACCCTATGAACCTAAAAATGTACCTCAGCCCTGAAAGGTACGGTGAACATTAACATGTCGCCTCACCAGTGCCCTAAGGAGCACGCTAAGGGAGCCTTACATGCACCTGACATGTGCCCAAAATGCACCTGGCTCCTGTGCTCCGCCCCTCCACAAGCCCCGCCCCTGGGCCGCTCACTTCCAAGCTCTCGCCCCGCCCCTCCAGTGCTCCGCCCCTCCACAAGCCCCGCCCCCTGGGCCACTCACTTCTGAGCTCTTGCCCACCTCTCTCATGCTCTGCTCCGCCCACAAAACCTGAGGGTGCAGTGAGCACTGATTCTGGACAGAGGGCACTCGAGGTGTGCACCCTGTGCTCCTCTTCTCCAGGCCAGGGGAGCAGTGATCAGTGATTCCCACCAGATGGTGCTCTAGGTGTGCATACTGTGCTCCTCAGGACCCCAGGTCCTCCCACAAGCCCCACCCCTGCACTGCTCACTTCCTCGCTCTTGCTCCACCCCTAACACTGTACTCCATCAGCCCCCGCCCCTGCACCTCCCACTTCCTTGCTCGGCACCACCACCAAAACCAGAGGGTGCAGTGAGCACTGATTCCCACCAGAGGGTGCTCTAGGGTTGCGCACTGTCCTCCTCTCCTCAGGACCTGGGGTGCAGTGATGGCAGATTCCCACCAGAGGGCATGCTAGACAGGTAAGCAACTTGCTCCTCTCCTCAGGACCAGGGAGTGCAATGAGAGCTGTTTCCCACCAGAGGGTGCTCTAGCTGTGTGCACTGTCCTCTTCTCAGGTCCAGGGGTTGTAGTGACCACTGATTCCCACCAGATGGTGCTCTAGGTGTGTGCACTGTCTTCTTCTCAGATCCAGTGGTTGCAGTGGCCAATGATTCCCACCAGATGGTGCTCTAGCTGAGTGCACTGTCCTCTTCTTCTCAGGATGCAGTGACCACTGTTTCTCACCAGCTGGTGCTCTAGCTGTACACATGATCCTCCTCGTCTCGGGACCAGAGAGGTGCAGGAACCACAGTTTCCCACCAGATGGTGATCCAGGGGTGTGCACTGTCCTCAGGACCCTTGACCTCCCACAAGCTCTGCCCCTGGACCACTCACTTCTGCTACCTTGCCTAACCCCTCCTGTGCTCTGCTCTTCCACAAGTCCCACCCATGGACCGCTCACTTCCTGCTCTAGCCCCACCCATGCAAGGCTCCACTCCTCCTACTAGCCTGTAGCTGCAACTACTTCTTCTGCCCAGAACACAGTAAAACTTGAAGCCCTGATGGAGTGTCCCAAGACTCAGTGCCAGAGAAAGACTAGCCGCTGGAGCAACTGCAATGGACATTCGTGGGTATACCACAGGGCCTACAGCACGGCATTGTGGGAAATGGGCTCTCTGGTGCCGCCCTGTGGACATGTACGGGCAGAGCACTAGCACGGCACTGCGGGAAGTGAGCTCTCTGGTGCCACCCTGAGGGTGGATGAGGGCATAGCACCCGACCACCAGGAGGGAACTGTGGGAAATGACCTCTCTGAGGCCATCACATACTGATATATGGACATACCAGTCAACAGGTAGCACGGCACTGTGGGAAGTGACCTCTGTGCTGCCACCCTGTGAAGATTTCCAGGCGTAGCAACTGGCCACCCTGTGCGAATTGTGGGAAGTGAACCTGCTGGCAGCAACTCATGCAAATGTGCGGCACAATCACCTGGCAACCAGCTGGGGACCGTGGGGAGTGAGCTGTCTGTAACCACCCCGTGGACGTGTGTGGAATTATTTCCACCGGGCCGACAACACAGCTTTGTGGAAAATGACCGTTCTGTTGCCACCCCGTGGGGACTTGCAGGCATTGCAAGGGGCCACGAACTGGGCATTGTGGGAAATGAGGCTTCTGGCACCGCCTAAGGCAAAACTGGGGCACCGGCGCTTGGCTGACAGCAAAGCATTGTGGGAAATGAGCCTCTCTGGTGCCACCCCCGTGGACATGAGTGAGTGTACCACAGGGCCTACAGCATGGCATGGTGGGAAATGGTGAACTCTCGGCTTCCACCACGTGCAGAATTTCAAGCATTGCCACTTGGAAACCCTCTGGAAATTGTGGGAATGGAGCTTGCTGGCACCAACTCAGGCAAATATATATGGCACTGTGACCTGTGTGACAGGAGAGCATGGTGGGAAATGACCTCTCTGGTGCCTCCTTCTGCAAGTTTTCAGGCATAGCACATGGCCTCCCGCTGGGCACCGTGGGAAGTGAGCTCTCTGTAACCACCCCGGTAGACATGAGTGGGAATAACACCGGGCAGGCAGCAGGGCATTGTGGGAAAGGAGCCCTCCGGTGCCACCCTCCTGGACATGCGTGGGTATATCACAGGTATTCCCACAGCACGGCATTGTGGGAAATGGTCTCCCTGTTGCCACCCCGCTGAGATCAGCCGGCATAGCCACTGGCTAGCCTCGCGGCAGAGTGGGAAGTGAGTTCTTTGGCACCACCTTATGAAAAGGTGCGGAACTATCACCCGGCCGAAAGCCGGGACATGTGCCCTCTGGCACCCCCTCATACCAAGGTGCCTCAGCTACTGAGTTCTCTGCCTGTCGCTCAGCTGGAGATGTGCAGACATAGCACTCGGCTCCCACTCTGGGCATTGTGGGAAATAAGCTCCCTGGTGCCATCATCCTAAGGGAAATGTCCCGGGATGAGGCCTCCTGGCCATCAGCACAGCATTGTGGGAAATGGGCTCCCTGGTGCCGCCCTGTGGACAGCTACGGGCAGAGCACTAGCACGGCACTGCGGGAAGTGAGCTCTCTGGTGCCACCCTGAGGGTGGATGAGGGCATAGCACCTGGCCACCAGCTGGGAACTGTGGGAAATGACCTCTCTGAGGCCATCACGTGCAGATGTGTGGGCAGACCACCCAACAGGTAGCACGGCACTGTGGGAAGTGACCTCTGTGCTGCCACCCTGTGAAGATTTCCAGGCGTAGCAACTGGCCACCCTGTGCGAATTGTGGGAAGTGAACCTGCTGGCAGCAACTCATGCAAATGTGCGGCACAATCACCTGGCAACCAGCTGGGCATTGTGGGCAATGAGGCCGCTGGTGCAACCCTGTGCAGGTTTCCAGGCATAGCACCTGGGACCTGCTGGGCACTGTGGTAAGTGAGCTGTTTGTTGCCACCCCGTGGAGATTTGCAGGCATGGCAATGGGCCACCAACTGGGCATTGTGGGAAATGAGCCCTCCGGCACCGCCTAATGCAAAGGTGCAGCACTGTCGCATGGCCGACAGCAAAGCATCGTGGGAAATGAACTCTCTGGGGCCACCCCAATGGACACGCATGAGTATGCCGCAGGGCCTACAGCATGGCATGGTGGAAAATGGTCTCTCAGCTTCCACTCCATGGAGATGTTCAAGCATTGCAACTGTCTGCCCTCTGGGAATTGTGGGAATGGAGCTTGTTGGCACCAACTCAGGCAAATCTATGGCACTGTCACCTGTCTGACAGCAGAGAACGGAGGGAAATGATCTCTTTGGTGCCACCCTGTGCAGGTTTTCAGGCATAGCACCTGGCCACCCGCTGGGCATTATGGGAAGTGAGCTCTTTGTAACCATCCTGTGGACATGTTTGGGAATAACACCAGGCCGACAGCACAGCATTGTGGCAAATGAGCCTTCTGGTGCCACCCTCATGGACATGCAATGGTATATCACAGGTCCTACAGCACGGCATTGTGGGAAATGAGCTCTCTGATGCAACCCCCATGGACTTGTGTGGGTATATCACAGGGCCTAGAGCACGGCATTGTGGGAAATGGTCTCTCTGTTACCACCCCGTGCAGATTTGCCAGCATAGCCACTGGCTACCCTGTCTTCACTGTGGGAAGTGAATTCTTGGGCACCACCTTATGAAAAGGTGCAGCACTATCACCCGGCCAACAGCCGGGAAATCTACTCTCTGGCACCCCTCATACCAAGGTGCCTCCGCTATTGAGTTCTGTTTCTGCCGCCCAAATGGAGATGTGCAGACATAGCACTCGGCTGCCCTCTGGGCATTGTGGGAAATAAGCTCCCTGATGCCATCCTCGGCAAATGTCCCAGGATGCCTCTTGGACAACAGCATAGCATTGTGGGAAATGGGCTCTCTGGTGCCGCCCTGTGGACATGTACGGGCAGAGCACTAGCACGGCACTGCGGGAAGTGAGCTCTCTGGTGCCACCCTGAGGGTGGATGAGGGCATAGCACCCGACCACCAGGAGGGAATTGTGGGAAATGACCTCTCTGAGGCCATCACATACTGATATATGGACATACCAGTCAACAGGTAGCACGGCACTGTGGGAAGTGACCTCTGTGCTGCCACCCTGTGAAGATTTCCAGGCGTAGCAACTGGCCACCCTGTGCGAATTGTGGGAAGTGAACCTGCTGGCAGCAACTCATGCAAATGTGCGGCACAATCACCTGGCAACCAGCTGGGGACCGTGGGGAGTGAGCTGTCTGTAACCACCCCGTGGACGTGTGTGGAATTATTTCCACCGGGCCGACAACACAGCTTTGTGGAAAATGACCGTTCTGTTGCCACCCCGTGGGGACTTGCAGGCATTGCAAGGGGCCACGAACTGGGCATTGTGGGAAATGAGGCTTCTGGCACCGCCTAAGGCAAAACTGGGGCACCGGCGCTTGGCTGACAGCAAAGCATTGTGGGAAATGAGCCTCTCTGGTGCCACCCCCGTGGACATGAGTGAGTGTACCACAGGGCCTACAGCATGGCATGGTGGGAAATGGTGAACTCTCGGCTTCCACCACGTGCAGAATTTCAAGCATTGCCACTTGGAAACCCTCTGGAAATTGTGGGAATGGAGCTTGCTGGCACCAACTCAGGCAAATATATATGGCACTGTGACCTGTGTGACAGGAGAGCATGGTGGGAAATGACCTCTCTGGTGCCTCCTTCTGCAAGTTTTCAGGCATAGCACATGGCCTCCCGCTGGGCACCGTGGGAAGTGAGCTCTCTGTAACCACCCCGGTAGACATGAGTGGGAATAACACCGGGCAGGCAGCAGGGCATTGTGGGAAAGGAGCCCTCCGGTGCCACCCTCCTGGACATGCGTGGGTATATCACAGGTATTCCCACAGCACGGCATTGTGGGAAATGGTCTCCCTGTTGCCACCCCGCTGAGATCAGCCGGCATAGCCACTGGCTAGCCTCGCGGCAGAGTGGGAAGTGAGTTCTTTGGCACCACCTTATGAAAAGGTGCGGAACTATCACCCGGCCGAAAGCCGGGACATGTGCCCTCTGGCACCCCCTCATACCAAGGTGCCTCAGCTACTGAGTTCTCTGCCTGTCGCTCAGCTGGAGATGTGCAGACATAGCACTCGGCTCCCACTCTGGGCATTGTGGGAAATAAGCTCCCTGGTGCCATCATCCTAAGGGAAATGTCCCGGGATGAGGCCTCCTGGCCATCAGCACAGCATTGTGGGAAATGGGCTCCCTGGTGCCGCCCTGTGGACAGCTACGGGCAGAGCACTAGCACGGCACTGCGGGAAGTGAGCTCTCTGGTGCCACCCTGAGGGTGGATGAGGGCATAGCACCTGGCCACCAGCTGGGAACTGTGGGAAATGACCTCTCTGAGGCCATCACGTGCAGATGTGTGGGCAGACCACCCAACAGGTAGCACGGCACTGTGGGAAGTGACCTCTGTGCTGCCACCCTGTGAAGATTTCCAGGCGTAGCAACTGGCCACCCTGTGCGAATTGTGGGAAGTGAACCTGCTGGCAGCAACTCATGCAAATGTGCGGCACAATCACCTGGCAACCAGCTGGGCATTGTGGGCAATGAGGCCGCTGGTGCAACCCTGTGCAGGTTTCCAGGCATAGCACCTGGGACCTGCTGGGCACTGTGGTAAGTGAGCTGTTTGTTGCCACCCCGTGGAGATTTGCAGGCATGGCAATGGGCCACCAACTGGGCATTGTGGGAAATGAGCCCTCCGGCACCGCCTAATGCAAAGGTGCAGCACTGTCGCATGGCCGACAGCAAAGCATCGTGGGAAATGAACTCTCTGGGGCCACCCCAATGGACACGCATGAGTATGCCGCAGGGCCTACAGCATGGCATGGTGGAAAATGGTCTCTCAGCTTCCACTCCATGGAGATGTTCAAGCATTGCAACTGTCTGCCCTCTGGGAATTGTGGGAATGGAGCTTGTTGGCACCAACTCAGGCAAATCTATGGCACTGTCACCTGTCTGACAGCAGAGAACGGAGGGAAATGATCTCTTTGGTGCCACCCTGTGCAGGTTTTCAGGCATAGCACCTGGCCACCCGCTGGGCATTATGGGAAGTGAGCTCTTTGTAACCATCCTGTGGACATGTTTGGGAATAACACCAGGCCGACAGCACAGCATTGTGGCAAATGAGCCTTCTGGTGCCACCCTCATGGACATGCAATGGTATATCACAGGTCCTACAGCACGGCATTGTGGGAAATGAGCTCTCTGATGCAACCCCCATGGACTTGTGTGGGTATATCACAGGGCCTAGAGCACGGCATTGTGGGAAATGGTCTCTCTGTTACCACCCCGTGCAGATTTGCCAGCATAGCCACTGGCTACCCTGTCTTCACTGTGGGAAGTGAATTCTTGGGCACCACCTTATGAAAAGGTGCAGCACTATCACCCGGCCAACAGCCGGGAAATCTACTCTCTGGCACCCCTCATACCAAGGTGCCTCCGCTATTGAGTTCTGTTTCTGCCGCCCAAATGGAGATGTGCAGACATAGCACTCGGCTGCCCTCTGGGCATTGTGGGAAATAAGCTCCCTGATGCCATCCTCGGCAAATGTCCCAGGATGCCTCTTGGACAACAGCATAGCATTGTGGGAAATGGGCTCTCTGGTGCCGCCCTGTGGACATGTACGGGCAGAGCACTAGCACGGAAATGTGGGAAGTGAGCTCTCTGGTGCCACCCTGAGGGTGGATGAGGGCATAGCACCCGGCCACCAGGAGGGAATTGTGGGAAATGACCTCTCTAATGCCATCACATACTGATATATGGACATACCAGTCAACAGGTAGCACGGCACTGTGGGAAGTGACCTCTTTGGACACGTGGATCTGGGAGTGTGGACACGGGACCTGAGAAGTTTGAACACTGACATACAAGGAGTTTTAACACTGGAATGTGTGGAGTGTGTACACTGGGATATGGGGAGTGTGGACACTGGGATCTAGGTATGGTGGACACTGGGATGGGGGGGGGTGTTGACCCTGGATCTGGGCAGTGTATATACTACTATCTATGGAGTCTGGATACTGGGATATGAAGAGCTGGGACACTGTACTCTTTGCAGTGTTGACACTGGGATATGGGGAGTATGGAACCTAGGATCAGAGTAGTGGGCACATAGGACTGTGGGTAGTTGCACACTGGGATCTGAGAGGGTGGACACTGGGATCTGGGGTGTGTGGACACTGGGATAGGGAGAATGTGCTCAATGGGATCGAGAGAGTGTGAATCCTGAAATCTGAAGAGTGTGGACACTGGTATCTGGGGAGAGTGGACACTGGTACCTAGGGAGTTTGGACACTGGTATAGGGGATGTATGAACTCTGGCTTGGGGGGAGTATGAACACTGGGATCTGGGGAATATGGACATTGGGATCTGGGGAATTGGACACTTAGATCTGGGCAGTGTAGGCACAGGAATCTTTGGAGTCTGTATACTAGGATGTGGGGAGTTTGCACACTGCTTTCTTTGGAGTGTTGACACTGGGATATGGGGAATGTGGGGCCTGGGATCAGAGAAGTGTGCACACAGGACTGTCGGTAGTGTGCACACTGGGATCTGAGGAATGTGGACACGGGGATCTGGAGAAATTGGACATGGGGTTCTGAGTGTGGACATTTGGATCCGGGGATCTGTACATTGGTATAAGGGGAGTGTATACACTAGTATCAGGGTAGTATGGACATAGGGATCTGGGGAGTGTGGACAGTGGGATCTGTGAAATTTGGATGCTGGGAACTGGGGACTGTGGACACTGGAATATTGGGAGAGTGGTCAATGGGAATGGGGAAGTGTGCACACTGGGATCTGGGGAGTGTGCAAACTGGATTCTATGGAGTTTGGATACTGGGAAGTGGGGAGTTTGGGAACTGTAATCTTTGGGGTGTTGACACTGAGATATGGGGAGTATGGACCCTGGGATCTGAGGAGTGTGCACATTGGACTCTGAGTAGTGTGCACCCTGGGATCTGGGAGTTTGGACGCTAGGATCTGGGGAGTGTGGACACTGGGATCTCGGGAGTGAGAACATTGGACTCTGAGGCGTGTGCACCCTGGACTCTGAGGAGTGTGCACACTGGGATCTAGGAGTGTGGACACTGGAATCAGTATCTATGGAGTCTGGATACTGGAATGTGAGGAGTTTCAACACTACCCTTTTGAGTGTGGGCACTGTGATATGGAGAGTGTGGACCATGGGATTTGAGGAGTGTGGACACTGGTCTCTGCATAATGTGCACACTGTGATCTGGGAGTGTGGACACTGAGATCTGGGGAGTGTGGACACTGGGATCTGGGTAGTGTGAACCCTGAGCTCATAAGAGTGTGCACACTGCACTCTGGGTATTTGAGCAGTGTGGACACTGGGATATGGGGAGTGTGAACACTGGATCTGAGGAGTATGGACACTGTGCTCAGTGTGCTGTGGACACCGGCATCTGGGGAGTCTCCACACTGAACTCTGGGTAGTATGTATAATGGTATCAGAGGAGTGAAGATACTTTGATTAGTGAGGACACTAACATCTTGGGACTGTAGACACTTGAGCCAATGGATTGTGGACACTGAAGTGTGAGGAGTGTGGACACTGGAATCTGGATTCTGGATACTGGGATGTGGGGAGTTTGGACACTGTACTACTCTTTGGAGTGTTGACACTGGGATATGAGGAATGTGGAACCTGGAATTACACGAGTGTGCATACTGAACTCTGGTTAGTATGAACACTGGGATCTCGGTGATGGACAATGGGATCTGGGGAGATTGGACACTGTGATATGGAGAGTGTGGACACAGGGGTCTGGGAGTGTGGGCACTGGAATCTGCATAGTCTGGACACTGTTTTCTGTGGAGTATGGACACTGGGCTCTGGATATTGTGGACACAGAGGTCTGGGTAGTGTTGACATTAGATCTGGGGAGTGTGGACACTGTGCTTTATGGGGTGTGGACACTGTGCTCTGTGGGGTGTGGACACTGGTATCTGGGGAGTCTTCACACTGCACTCTGGAGAGTGTTGACTCCGTATCAGGGCAGTGTGGACAGTGGAATCTATGGAGTCTGGATACTGGGATGTGGGGGGTTTGGACACTGTACTCTTTGGAGTGTGGACACTGGGATATGGGGAGTTTGGAACCTGGGATCAGAGAAGTGTGCACACTGGACTGTCGGTAGTGTGGACACGGATCTGGAGAGTGTGGACATGGGGTTCTGAAAGTGTGGACATTTGGATCTGGAGATTTGTACACTGGTATAGGGGGAGTGTGTACACTGGTATCAGGGGAGTGTGGACGTTGGGATCTGGGGAGTGTGGACACTGGGATCAGTGCAATTTGGTCACTGGGAAATGGGGGATGTGGATACTGGGATTGTGGGATTGTGGTCAATGGGAATGGGGGAGTGTGGAGACTGGGATCGGGGGAGTGTGGAGACTGGGATCGGGGGAGTGTGCAAACTGGAGTGGACACTGGAATCTATAGAGTCTGGATACTGGGATATGGGGATGTTGGACACTGTATTCTTTGGAATGTTGACACTGGGATATGGGGAATGTGGATCCTGGTATCAGAGGAGGGTGCACACTGGACACTGTGTCGTGTGAACACTGGGATGTGGGAGGGTAGGCACTGGGATCTGGAGAGGGTGGACACGGAAAACTGAGAGTGTGGACACTGGAATCTGTGGAGTTTGGAAACTGGAATAGGGGGATTGTGCACACTGGGATCTGGGGAGTGTGGACACTGGGCTCTCAGGAGTTGGGACACTGGGATCTTGGGAATGTTTACACTGATAACTGGGGGGTGTGAATAATAGGATCTGGAAAGTGTGGACTCAGGGATCTGGGAGTGTGGATACTGGGATCAGGGCAATGTGGACACTGGGATAAGGGGAGTGTGCACACTGTGATCTGGGCAGTGTGGACACTGGGATCTGGGGAGTGTGTACACTTGGAATTGGGTAATGTGGACACTGGGATCTTGGGAGTGTGAACACTAGTATCTTGCGATTGTGGACACTGAGATCTAGGGACTATGGACACTGGGATCTCAGGAGTGGGGACACTGGGATCTGGGGAATGTGGACACTGATATCTGGGGAGTGTGGATACTGGGATCTGGAAAGTGTGGACTCGGATCTGGGAGTGTGGATACTGGGATCAGGGCAGTGTGGACACTGGGATAGGGGGAGTGCAGACACTGGGATCTGGGCAGTGTGGACATGAATCTATGGATTCTGGATACTGGGATGCAGGGAGTTTGGACACTGTACTATTCTTTGGAGTGTTGTCGCCGGGATATGGGGAGTGTGGAACCTGGGATTACTGGAATGTGCACACTGAACTCTGGGTAGTATGGACATTGGGATCTGGGTGGATGGAAAATGGGGTCTGTGGAGGTTGGACACTGTGATCTGGAGAGTGTGGACACAGGAGTCAGGGAGAGTGGACACTGGCATCTGGAGATGTGGACACTGATATCTGGGGAGTGTGGATACTGGGATCTGGGCAGTTTGGACACTGGGAGAGGGGGAGTGTGAACACTGGATCTGGGGAGTATGGACACTGTGTTCAGTGTGTTGTGGACACCAGCGTCTGGGGAGTCTGCACACTGAACTCTGGGTAGTGTGGATAATGGTATCAGAAAAGTGAAGACACTTTGATTAGTGAAGACAACATCCGGGGACTGTAGACACTTGAGTCCATGGATTGTGGACACTGAAGCATGGGGAGTGTGGACACTGGGATCTTGGGAGGGTGTACACTGGGATTTGGGTAGTGTGGACACTGGAATCTATGGAGTCTGGATACTGGGATGTGGGGAGTTTGGACACTGTATTCTTTGGAATGTTGACACTAGGATATGGGGAGTGTGGATCCTGGGATCAGAGGAGGGTGCACACTGGACTCTGGGTCATGTGAACACTGCGATGTGGGAGTGTGGAAACTGGGATCTATGGAGTTTGGAAACTGGAATAGGGGGATTTTGCACACTGGTCTCTCAGTAGGGTGCACACTGGGATCTGGATAGGTGGGCTGTGGGATCTGAGGAATGTGGACACTGGGATCTGGAGAGTGTGGACACAGGAATCTGAGAGTATGGACACTGGGATAGGGGGAGTGTGAACATTGAGAACTGGGGAGTGTGTACACTGTGATCGGGGGAATGTGAACACTGGGATCTGTGGTTGGGGACATTGGCATCTAGGGAGTGTGGACAATGTGATCTGGGCAGTGTGGACACTGGAATCTGGGGACTGTGGACATTGGATCTGGGGAATGTGGACACTGGGATCTCGCAGTGTGGACACTGGAATCCGGGGAGTGTGGGCATTGGATCTGGGGAGTGTGGACACTGTGTTCTGTGGGGTGTGGACACTGGCATCTGGGGAGTCTTCACACTGCACTCTGGGGAGTGTTGACTCCAGGTCTGGGCAGTGTGGACAGTGGAGTCTATGAAGCCTGGATACTGGGATATGGGGAGTTTGGACACTGTACTCTTTGGAGTGTAGACACTGTGGAGTGTGGATACTGGGATCTGGTAAGTGTGGATTCGGGGACCTGGCAGTGTGAATACTGGGATCAGGGCAGTTTGGACACTGGGATGGGGGAGTGTGCCCACTGGGATCTGGGGAGTGTGGACACTTGTATATGGGGAATATTAATTTTGGAAGAGGAGAGTATGAACACTGGGATCTCGCGAGTGTGGACACTGGAATCTATTGATTCTGGAGTGTGGGGTATGGACACTGGGAACTGGGCAGTGTGGAAACTGTAATCTATACATTCTGGATAATGGGATGTGGTGAGTTTGGACACTGTATCACTCTAGAGTGCTGACACTGGGAGATGGGGAGTGTGGAATCTGGGATTACAGGAGTGTGCACACTGAACTCTGGGTAGTATGGAACTGGGATCTGGGTGGGTGGACAATAAGATCGGGGAGATTGGACACTGTGATCCAGAGAGTGTGGACACAGGGGTCTGGGAGTGTGGACACTGGCATTTGAGTAGTCTGGACACTGTTTTCTGGGGAGTATGGACACTGGGCTCTGGAGAGTGTGGAGACAGAGATCTGTGGAGTGTGGACACTGGGTTCTGGGGCGTATAGACACTGGAATCTGGGCAGTGTGGACACTTGGATCTAGGGAATGTGGACAGTGGACTCTGGTGAGTGTGAACCATAATATCTGGGAAATGTGGACATTAGGATATAGGGAGTGTAGATACTGACTTCTGAAGAGTGTGGACTGGGGGATGTGTCAGTATGGATACTGGGATCTTAAGAGTGTGGTCACTGGGATAGGGGAGTGTGCACACTGCGATGTGGGGAGTGTGGACACTGGAATCTGTGGACTGTGGACACTGGGATCTGGAGAGTTTGGACACTGGTATCTGGGCAGTGTGGACACTGGACCTTGTGGATTGTGGACTCTGGGATCTTGGGAGTAAGAACAGTGGCCTCTGCTGAGTGTGGATCCTGTGCTCTGTGGGGTGTGAACACTGAGAATTGGGTTGTTTGGAAACTGGGTCTGAGGAATGTGCACCCAGGAATCTGGGGAGTGTGGACTCTGGAATCAGAAGAGTATGCACACTGGACTCTGCGTAGTGTGCACACTGGGATCTGAGGAGTGTGACCATTGGATCTGGGGAGTGTGGACATTGTGCTCTGTGGGATATGGCCACTGACATCTGGGGAGTCTGCACACTGCACTCTGAGGAATGTGGACACTGGTATCTAGGAGTGTGGACACTGGTATCCAGGAGTATGGACACAGGACTGTGATTACTGAGGACATTAAGATCTGTAATGTGGACACTGGAGTCCATGGACTATGGACACTGAGACAAGGGGAGTGTGGACACTGGAATCTTGGGAGGGTGAACACTGAGATCTGGGGAGTGTGGACCCTGGATCTGGGCAGTGTGGACACTGGAATGTATGGAGTCTGGATACTGGGATGTGGACACTGGGATATGAGAAGTGTGGATCCTGGGATATAGGAGTGTACACACTGTACTCTGGGTAATGTGCACACTGGGATCTTGGAGGGTGGACACAATTTGGGGGGTGTGGAAACGGATCTGGGGAGTTCGTACAATGGTACTGGGAGAGAATGAACACTGGGATTTGGGGAGTATGGACATTGGGATCTGGAGAGTGTGGACACGAGATCTTGGGAGAGAGGTCACTAGGATCTGGGGAGTGTGGACACTGGGATCTGGAGAGTGTGGTCAATGGGATCTGGAGAGTGGGGACACTGGGATCAGGGGTGAGTGTACACAGTGACCTGGGAGTGTGGAAACTGGGACCTGGGGAGTGTGGACAGTGGGAGTTTGAACAAAGGGATCAGGGAAATGCGAACACTGGGATCTGGAGGGTATGGATACTGGGATCAGGGGAGTGTGGACACTGGAATATTAGGAATGTGGACACTGGGTTGCTGGAAGTGTGGACACTGGGATCTGGGCAATGTGGATCCTGGGATGTTGGGAATGTGGACACTGGACTCTGTGTAATGTGGACACTGGGATCTGGGGAGTGTGCACACGTGGATCTGGGAGTGTTTACACGGGATCTGGGAAGTTTGTACACTGATATACGAGGAGTTTGAACACTGGAATCTGGGGAGTGTGGACATTGGGATCTGCGGAATGTATACACTGGGCCCTTATGAGTGTGTACACTGGGATATGGGGAGTGTGTACACTGGGATCGGGGGAGTATGAACATTGGGATCTGGGGAGTGTGCACACTCGAGTCTATAAAGTCTGGATACTGGGAAATGGGGAGTTTGAACACTGTAACCTTTGGAGTGTTGACATTGAGATATGGGGAGTATGGACCCTGGGATCTGAGGAGTGTGCACATTCAACTCTGAATATTGTGCACCCTGGGATCTGGGAGTTTGGCCACTAGGAGTGTGGACACTGAGAGTGTGGACAGTGGGATCTCGGGAGTGAGAATATTGGACTTTGAGGAGTGTGCACCCTAGACTCTGAGGAGTGTGCACACTGGGATCGAGGAGGGTGTACACTGGGATCTCTGAATCAATGGATTCTGGATACTGGAATATGAGGAGTTTGGACACTATTCTTTTGAGTGTGAACACTGTGATATGGGGAGAGTGGACCAGGGATTTGAGGAGTGTTCACACTGGTCTCTGGATAATGTGCACACTGTAATCTGGGTGTGTGGACACTGGGATCTGGGGAGTGTGGGCACTGGGATCTGGGGACTGTGGACACTAGGATAGGGGGAGTGTGCCCACTTGGATCGGGATTCTTTGAACACTTGGATCTTGGGAGTGTGGACACTGGAATATTGGGAGTATGGACACTGGGATATTGGGAATGGGGACACTGGGATCAGGGGAGTGGGGACACTAGTATCTTGGTAGTGAGAACACTGGTATCTGGGGAATGTGGACAATGGACTCTGGATTATGGACACTGGGATCTTGCTAGTGAGGACACTGGACTCTGGGGAGTGTGGACACTGTGCTCTGTGGGGTGTGGACACTGGCACCTGGGGAATCTTCACACTGCACTCTGGGGAGTGTTGACGCCATATCTGGGCAGTATGGGCAGTGGAATCTATGGAGTCTGGATACTGGGATGTGGGGAGTTTGGACACTGTATTGTTTGGAGTGTTGACACTGGGATATGGGGAGTTTGGAACCTGGGATCAGAGAAGTGTGCACACTGGACTATCGGTAGTGTACACACTAGGATCTGAGGAGTGTGGACACTGGGATCTGGAAAATGTGGACATGTGGTTCTGGGAGGGTGGACATTTTGATCTGGGAAGTTGTACACTGGTATAGAGGGAGTGTGTACACTACTATCAGGGGAGTGTGGCCATTGGGATGAGGGGAGTGTGGACACTGGGATCTTGGAAATTTGGATACTGGAAAATGGGGACTGTGGACAATGGGATCTTGGGAGTGTGGTCAATGGGAATGGGGGAGTGTGGACACTGGATTCTATGGAGTCTGAATACTGAGAAGTGGGAGTTTGGACACTAGGATCTGGGGAGTGTGGACACTGGGATCTTGGGAGTGATGACATTGGATTCTGAGGAGTCTGCACCCTGGACTCTGAGGAGTGTGCACATTGGGATCTAGTAGTGTGGACACTGGGATCTCTGAATCTATGGAGTCTAGATACTGGTATATGAGGAGTTTGAACACTCTTTAGAGTGTGGACTCTGTGATATGGGGAGTGTGGACCATGGGATTTGAGGAGTGTGCACAATGGTCTCTGGATAATGTGCACACAGTGATCTGGGAGTGTGGACACTGGGATCTGGGGAGTGTGGGCACTGGGATCTATGGATTGTGAACACTGGAAATGGGGGAGTGTGAACATTTGGATCCAGGGAGTGTGGACACCGGGATGTGGGGAGTGTGGACGGTGTGCTCTGTGGAGTGTGGACACTGGAGTCTGGGGACTGTGCTCACTGAGATCTAGGGAGTGTGGACACTGGTCTCTGGGGAATGTGGACAATGGACTCTATGGATTATGGACACTGGGATCTTGGTAGTGAGGACACTGGACTCTGGGGAGAATGGACACTGCTCTGTTGAGTGTAGATACTGGGAGTTGGGTTGGGTGGACAGGGGTCTGAGGAAAGTGCACCCAGGGATCTGGGGAATGTGGACGCTAGGATCAGAGGATTGTGCACACTGGACTCTGGGTAGTGTGTACACTGGGAATTGGGTGTGTGGACGCTGGGATCTGGGGAGTGTGCACCCAGGAATCTGGTTAGTGTGGACCCTGGGTTCAGATGAGTGTACACACAGGACTCTGGGTAGTGTGCAAATTGGTATCTGAGCAGTGTGGACACTGGGATACAGGGAGTGTGAATATTGGATCTGGGGAGTATGGACACTGTGCTCGGTTGGGTGTGGACACCAGTATCTGGGAAGTCTGCACACTGAACTCTGGGTAGTGTGGATAATGATATCAGGGGAGTGAAGACACTGTGATTAGTGAGGACACTAAGAGAGGACACTAAGATCTGGGGAATGTGGACACTTGAGTCCATGGACCGTGGACACTGAAGCGTAAGGAGTGTGGACACTGGGATTTTGGGAGGGTGGACAATGGGATATGGGCAGTGTGGAGACTGGAACCTATGGAGTCTGGATACTGGGGTGTGGGGAGTTCGGACACTGTATTCTTTGGAATATTAACACTGGAATATGGGTAGTGTGGATGCTGGGATCAGATGAGGGTATACACTGGACACTGGGCCTTGTGAACACTGGGATGTGGGAGGGTGGGCACTGGGACCTGGAGAGAGTGGACACGGGGAAATGGGAGTGTGGACATGGGGATCTATGGAGTTTGGAAACTGGAATAGGGGGATTGTTGTGCACACTAGGATCTGGGGAGTGTATACATTGGGATCTGGAGAGTGAGAACATGGAACTCTGGGATTGTGGACACTGGGATCTGGGGATTGTGGACAGTGCAATCTGGGGTGTGTGGAACTTGGAATTGGGTAATGTGGACACTGGGATCTTGGGAGTGTGAACACTAGTATCTTGCGATTGTGGACATTGGGATCTAGGGAGTGTGGACACTGAGATCTCAGGAGTGGGGACACTGGGATCTTGGGAATGTGGACACTGATATCTGGGGATTGTGGATACTGGGATCTGGAAAGTGCAGACTCAGAGATCTGGGACTGTGCATACTGGGATCAGGGCAGTGTGGACACTGAGATAGGGGGAGTGTGCACACTGGGATCTGGGTAGTGTGGACACTGTGGTAGGGGGAGTGTGAACAATGGGAACTGTGGAGTATGTACCCTGGGATCGGGGAATGTGAACACTGGGATCTGTGGTGTGGGGACATTTGCATCTGGGGAGTGTGGACACTGTGATCTGGGCAGTGTGGACACTGGAATCTATGAAGTCTGGATATTTGGAAGTGGGGAGTTTGGACACTGTACTCTTTTGGGTGTTAACATTGGGATATGGGGAGTATGGAACCTGGGATCAGAGGAGTGTGCACACTGGACCCTGGGTAGTATGTACACTGGGAATTGTGTTGTGTGGACACTGGGATTTGGGGAGTGTGCACACAGGGATCTGGGGAGTGTGGACCCTGTATTCAGAAGAGAGTGCACACTGCACTCTGGGTAGTGTGTACACTCGTATATGAGCAGTGTGGACACTGGGATATGTGGAGTGTGAAAATCGGATCTGGGGATTATGGAGACTGCTTGGTGGGGTGTGGACACCGGCATCTGGGGAGTCTGAACACTGAACTCTGGGTTGTGTGGATAATGGTATCAGGAGAGTGAAGACACTGTGATTAGTGAGGACACAAAGATTTGGGGAATGTGGACACTTGAGTACACGGACTATGGATCCTGAAGCATTGGGAATGTGGACACTGGGGTCTTGGGAGGGTGGACACTGGGATCTGGGCAGTGTGAACACTGGAAACTATGGATTCTGGATACTGTGATGTGGGGAGTTTGGACACTGTATTCTTTGTAATTTTGACACTGGGATATGGGGAGTGTGGATCCTGGGATCACTGGAGGGTGCACACTGGACCCTGGGTCATGTGAACACTGGGATGTGGGAGGGTGGGCACTGGGATCTGTAGAGGTTGGACACGAGGAACTTGGAATGTGGGCACTGGGATCTATGGTCTTTGGAAACTGAAATAGGGGGATTGTGCGCATTGGGATCTGGGGAGTGTGGACACTGGGATCTGGAGAGTGAGAACATGGAGATCTGGGCATGTTGACACTGGGATCTTGGGATTGTGGACACTGGGATCTGGGGAGTGTGGACACTTGGAATTGGGTAATGTGGACACTGGGATCTTTGGACTGTGGACACTGGGATCTGGGCAGTGTGGACACTGGACCTATGGGCTTTGGAAACTGAAATAAGGGAATTGTGCACATTGGGATCTGGGGAGTGTGGACACTGGGATCTGGAGAGTGTGGACACTTGGAATTGGGTAATGTAGACACTGGGATCTTGGAAGTGTGAACACTAGGATCTTGGGATTGTGAACACTGGGATCTGGGCAGTGTGGACACTGGAATCTATGGATTCTGGATACTGGGATGTGGGGAGTTTGGACACTGTACTCTTTTGGGTGTTAACATTGGGATATGGGGAGTGTGGAACCTGGGATCAGAGGAGTGTGCACACTGAAATCTGGGTCATATGCACACTAGACATTGGGTTATTTGGACACTGGGATTTGGAGAGTGTGCACCCAGGGATCTGGGTTGTGGACCCTGGGTTCAGAAGAGTGTGCACACTGGACTCTGGGTAGTGTGCACACTGGTATCTGAGAAGTGTAGACAGTGGGATACGGGGAGTGTGAGCATTGGATCTGGGGAGTATGGACACTGTACTCGGTGGGGTGTAGACATTGGCATCTGGGGAGTCTGCACACTGAACTCTGGGTAGTGTGAGTAATGGTCTCAGGGGAGTGAAGACACTGTGATTAGTGAGGACACTAAAATCTGGGGCATGTGGACACTTGAATCCATGGACTGTGGACACTGAAGGGTGGGGAGTGTGGACACTGGGATCTTGGAAAGGTGGATACTGGGATTTGGGCAGTGTGGACACTGGAATCTATGGAGTCTGGATACTGGGATGTGGGGATTTTGGACACTGTCTTCTTTGGAATGTTAACACTCGGATATGGAGAGTGTGGATTTGGGGATCAGAGGAGGGTGCACACTGGACTCTGGGTTGTGTGAACACTGGGATATGGGAGGGTGGGCACTGGGATCTGGAGAGGGTTGACAAGGGGAGGTAGGAGTGTGGACACTGGGATCTATGGAATTTGGAAACTTGAATAGGGGGATTGTGTACACTGGGATCTGGGGAGTGTGGACACTGGGATCTGGAGAATGAGAACACGGAGATCTGGGGAGTGTGGACACTGGGATCTGGGGAGTGTGGACATTGGGATCTGGGCTGTGTGGACACTTGGAATTGGATAATGTGGACACTGGAATCTAGGGTGTGTGGACACTGAGATCTGGGGAGTGTGGACACTGGGATCTTGGGAATGTGGACACTGATATCTGGGGAGTGTGGATACTGGTATCTGGAAAGTGTGGACTGGGGGATCAGGGCAGTGTGGACACTGTGATAGGGGAGTATTAACTCTGGATGGGGGAAGTATGAAAACTGGGATCTTGGGAGTGAGGACATTGAGATCTGGGGAGTGTGGACACTGGAATCTATGGATTCTGGGGTGGGTGGAGTATGGACCCTGGGATCTGGGTAGTATGGACACTGGAATCTATGGATTCTGGATATTGGGATGTGGGGAGTTTGGACACTGTACTATTTGGATTGTTGACTCTGAAATATGGGCTGTGCGGAACCTGGGATTACAGGAATATGCACACTGAACTCTGGGCAGTATGGACACTGGGATCTGGGTGGGTGGACATTGGGATCTGGGGAGATTGGACACTGTGATCTGGAGAGTGTGGACATGGGGTTCTGGGAGTGTGGACACTGGGATCTGGAGAGTGTGGACAGGTCCTGAGGGAAGGTGGTGCATGCACATAGAGCACCCTCTGGCAGGAGTCAACACTCACTACAGCTCTGAGGAGGGCAAGGTGTCAGAGCTACCCTAGAGAAATACATAAATGTGCTGCTCTTTCCACACACTCTCCAGACCACAGTGCCTCCCCCAAGATCGCCCAACAAGTTTTTATGGAAAGCTGGTCCCTTCACAGGACATAGCCATGGCCAGGTGGTCACTTGAGTCTGTCTGGCATCCCAGTGGGAAAATTAGGACAAGAAACAGAGGTATGACGTTCTGAGGCTGGTGAGCCTCGATGCTGCTGATGCTGGATCTCGAGATCCCAGCGCTTGGATCATCTGTACTTTGAAATAGCCAACATGTTCCTTGTAAACTCAGTGGGGAAAGTGACTCAGGAAGGTATGCGAAGACACTGTTCCAGCTGGTCATGGCGTCTCACCTGTGTCCACAGAGCACAGGCTGGCCCTTTACAGGGGGGAGGGTGGAACAGGCTGTGTATCCACACGCTTCTTCTCAGAGAGGACTGGGAAAACCAGAAGGGGGAAAGAGAAGAAAGAGGCTGGGTGTCAGAATGCTAAGGGTAGGGACCCTCCCCACAGGAGTGAGGATTGACAAGGGGCCTCCTGCTCCATCAACATGAGGGCCTCTGAACAGTGTGGAGTGACTCTTCTCAGGAGGCCCAGGCCCAGCAATAGTCAGCAACAGGGGCATGAATCCACTTTTCTCAAAGTGCACATGAAGACCTGTGGCTGTACACAGCAAGAGGAGCTTTCTTGGATGCTAGGAAGAACACAAGAGCTGCTTGTGACAGAAGAACCTGTATATTTCTCTTTGGTGGCTTGTTGAAACAATTTTAAGGCTCCCAAGTTCTGAGTGTTCTACTCCTTCCCCAAAGGACATTCAAGCCACCAAAGAGAAATCTACAGCATCTTTCTGTCACAAGCAGCTTCTGTGTGCATCCTAGCACCGACAAAAGCTCCTCTCACTGTCTCCAGCCACAGGCTTAATTTTTTTTCCGCCGATTTCTGGGAGAGCTGACCAGTGTTTGGGAGCTCAGCATGCAAACGACAAGATAGAGCACTCAGAGCACTCAGCACCGTGGAGATGTGTAGGAATAGTAACCTCAGCTCACTGGGCATAGTGGGAGTGAGCTCTAGGGCTCCACCTGCCCAGATGTGGGGGACTAGCACTCGCTCGACAGCAGAGCATTGTGGGACGTGAGCTCTCTGGCGCCACCCCGTGGAGGTTGCAGGAATCTCACCAGGCAATACGCTAGGCATTGTGGGAAATGAGCTCTCTGTTTTCACCCTGTCTAGATGCTCGAGGCCATCAGCAGTGCATTGTGGGAAGTGAGCTCCCTGGTGCAACCCCATGGAGTTGTGCAGGCATAACACCTGGCCACTAGCTGGGAATTGTGGGAAATGGCCTCTCTGCTGCCACCCCCTGGAGATTTGCTGGCATAGAAACTGGACATCCGCTGGGCATTGTGGGAAGTGAGCTCTCTGGTGCCACCTCATGGAAATTGCAGGATTAGCACCAGGCAATATGCTAGGCATTGTGGGAAATGATCTCTCTGGCTCCACCGTGTGGAGATGCACAGGCACAGCACTGGGCCGTCAGCAGGGCATTGTTGGAAAGGACATCTCTGGTGCCACCCCATGGAGTGGTGCAGGCACAGCACCTGGCCACTAGTGGGGAATTGTGGTAAATAACCTCTCTGCTGCCACCCCGTGGAGATGTATGGGCATACCGCCCAAGCGACAGCACGGCATTGTGGAAAATGACCTCTCGGGTGCCTCCCCGTGAAGGTTTGCAGGCATAACAACTGGCCACCCACTGGGCATTGTGGGAAGTGAGCTCTCTGGTGCCACCCCGTGGAGATGTGTGGGAATGGTACCCCTCCATGCACTGGGCATGGTTGGAAATGAGCTCTAGGGTGCCACTCTGTGGAGATGCATGGGAATAGCACTCGGTTGACAGCAAAGCATTGTGGGAAATGAGCTCTCTGGTGCCACCCCGTGCAGATTGCAGGGCTAGCACCAGGCAATATGCAAGGCATTGTGGGAAATTAGCTCTCTGGTGCCACCCCGTGGAGATGTGCGGGCATAGCCACTGGCCACCCACTGGGCATTGTGAGATGTTTGCGTTCTGCTGCCACCCTGTGGAGATGTGTGGGAATAGCACCCAGTAGACTGCAGAGCATTGTGAGGAGTGAGTTCTCTGTGCCACCCCATGGAGATTGCAGGATTCCCATCAGGCACTAATGCTAGGCCTTATTGGAAATGAGCTCTCTGGTTCCACCCTGTGGAGATGTACGGGCATAGCACTGGGCCGTGAGCAGGGCATTGTGGAAAATGAACTCTCTGGTGCCACCTGGTAGAGTTGTGTAGACATAGCACCTGGCCACCAGCTGGGAATTGTGGGAAATGACCTCTCTGCTGCCACCCTGTGGATATATGCACTCATAGCACCCAGATGCCCGCTAAGCACTGTAGGAAGTGAACTATTATCTAGTGTCACCTCATGGAGAAGTGTGGGCATAGCACCCCTCCGTGCACTGGCCATGGTTGGAAGTGAGCTGTAGGGTGCTACCCTATCAAGATGTGGGGTAATAGCACTCGCTCGACAGCAGAGCATTGGGGAAGTGAGTGCCGCTCCGTGGAGATTGCAGCAGTAGCACCAGGCAATACACTAGGCATTGTAGGAAATGAGCACTCTGGCTCCACCTTGTGGAGATGTATGGGCATAGCACTGAGCCAACAGCAGGGCATTGTGGGAAGTGAGCTCTCTGGTGCCACCTGGTAGAAATGTGCCGACATAGCAACTGGCCACTTAGAAACTACACTGGCTGACTCTGTCTTTTATCCAATCTTAGACAAGAGCACTTTATGACTTTTCACATTGCCGGGACTAGCCAAATGTGCAAACCAGGCCCACAACTGTCTCTTTAGTCAGATTGCTAGAGGACCAAACCAGGTCTGCACTGCCTGTGTCCCATGTCTTGACTGCCACCACACAGGGAGAGGGATATAGCAGGCCTGTGGCTGGGCCCAGCCGGTGGCTGGGACTTTTTTTCCCCCAGAGATGTCCAAATGAGCAACAAAAACACAGATTCACATTGAAAACTGGTACCAATTCCAAAAGTAAGACAAAAACTGAAGGCTGAGTTGGGGCCTAGTGGGCCCCCAGCTCATCCCTACTAGGACTCTAAATCTGCTCAGTGGGCCTGCCACTTCCACTCAGCAAGATGAACTCCCTACTGTATAGTATGAGAGCACTATCAGATAGTGGGTGGGCTGTCCAAAGGCTCCCCCAAACATAGCCAGACCAGATGCCAGGTAGAATCCAATCAAAGTCAGACTAAATGCTGTGGTGAAAGGTCTCCCTCAACCATGGCCCTACAGAACAAAACCTCCTGATGCCATCTTACACTTAGAAGTAGTGGGTGGGTTATTGAGTGCATCCATTCCCATTATCTCCACTGTTCCAAATGGATTGGTCCCCAGAATACAAAAAACATGCAGACAGAAGACAAGACAGACTTTCTTCTAGAAGATTTCTGAGTGACTCTGAAAAGAATATTTGAGACATGTCTGGCATCCACGAGCCATCGAAGTGGTGGAAAGACCACAGGACCCTTAAACATCTCAGGGGGAGTGCCTCCCCTCTAGTGATTTCTGCCCCTTGGCAGCCAGCCTGCTGAGGCCAAGACAGACAAGTGACCAGACACTTAACTCATATGTCCCACATGTCCCAGATGACTTTTTGAGGAACACCTAGATGGCTTCTCAAGGGAACTCCAGATGGCTTTTCAAAGCAGCCACATAGACTTCTCAAAGAAGACCCAGATAGCTTCTCAAGGAAGCCCCAGGAGAAACAGGCAACGTCTTGTCTCAGACTCTGGAAGTAACGTTGCATCCAGCCTTCCACTGAGTCTCCCAGATGCTGGCCTTCCCAGCCCAGATGGCTTCTCAAGGAAACCTCAGATGACCTCTGGAGGAGGTGCCAGATGACCTCTCAAGGAAATTCCAAATGACTTCCCAAGGAGGACCCAGATGGCTTCCCAAGGAGGTCCCAGCTGGCTTTCCCAGATGACCTCTTGAGGAAGTCACAGACGGCTTCCTGTGGAGGCCCCAGATGGATTCTCAAGGAAGACCCAGGAAGCATAGGCAACATCTTGTCCCGGCCTCAGACTCGAGAAGTAGTGCTGCATCCAGCCTTCCACTGAGTCTCCCCAGATGCAGGCCTACCTAGACACTCCTGGAGGGTTTCCAAATGACTTCTGTCCACCTTGGCCCTAGGGAATTGAGGGAGGCTCTCACCCATGAGGGCTGAGACACTCACCTTCGAGGGGATTTCCCGGGGGTCAAGGTCTAATACTGTCCAGATGGATTATCTCACTGGGGCCTCTATATGTAAAACCCTGCGAGCAAGAAAATCCAAGGAAGCACAGTTAAAGGTGACAAAGGAGTTTTATTAGTTGATCCGCAACCCTGTCTTGGGTTACCTCAGAACTAGGAGCAGCTGCAACCTCCAAAGAGGCAGGGTTGTTTTTTTTTTCCTTTTTCCTCCTTCCAACAGGCTTCTCCACTCTCTGCAGGCCTCTCCGATCTCCACAGACCTCTCCACTCTCTGTAAGCCTCTCTGACCTCCACAGGCCTCTCTGCTCTCTGCAGGCCTCTCCAATCTCGACGGGCCTCTCCACTCTCTGCAGACCTGACTCTCCCCAGGCCTCTCCACCTCTCCATGGGCCTTCCTGATCCTTGCAGGCCTCTGCTCTCCACGGGCCTCTCTGTAGGCCTCTCCACTCTCTGCAGGCCCCTCCAACTCTCTGCAGGCCTCTTGGTTCCTCACAGGCCTTTCCACAGGCATCTTGGCCCTACCTGGCCCTCTGCAGGCCAGTGTTTCCCTGGGCTTCTCCTCCTGTCCGGGTCTCCCCTCAGGCTCAAAGGGAGCCAGCAAAGCCCAGGCACTGGTCCACTCCAGGAGGAGTGTCTCTTGCAGCGTTTCTTCTCTTCTCCCCTTCCCAGAACCCATCTTCCCCATATCCAGGGCCGCCTACAACTGCTTCCTGAGGTCTCTCCCCCTGCAGCCAGGTGACGTGGCAGTGATGTCAGCATGGGACAGGACTTCTCCCCAGTCCCCCAGGTTCTCACAGCGGCCAAATGCCCGTCCTGGCTGGGCAGCTGCACTTGGTCCAGGACGTGGAATGGAGAGGGCCCCTTCCAGGGCAAAACCTAGGCCACTGGGACAAAGTTCTCTAGGGAAGCTGGGTCCTTATCCTGCCTTCCCTGCCTCTGAGCCATCTGCATTCAGTAAGGCTTGTCTACACTCAGTTCATTTGATGTGCACAGTAAGTATTTCACAAAATATCCTTGTTTAAACGGGTTTATTGTGTATTTTTCTGAGCACATACAACTGATACAATAAAAAATTTCATTGTCTTACCATAAATTGTTGGTGACCAAAGCCTTTGTTCTGGGCTGGGAAGGTGGCTTAGTGGTAGAGTGCTCGCCTTGCATGCCCGAGGCCCTGGGTTCAATTCCTCAGCACCACATAAGCAAAAAGAAAAAAGCTGGAAGTGGCACTGTGGCTCAAGTGGTAGAGCATTAGCCTTGAGCTGAAGAGCTGAGAGACAGCGCCCAGGCCCAGAGTTCAGGCCCCACGACCGGACCAAAAAAAAAAAAAAAAGCCTTTGTTCTCCTTAGCCATTTATACTCTCCTTGGTGAAAATGTCTATTAAAATCTTTTCCCCTCTTAGTTAATTTGGTTATTTCCCTTCTGTTTTGAGTTTGTTTTATAGCAGTTTTTTTCTAACTATAACTCACAAAACCATACAATTCATTCACATAAATTGCAAAATTCAAGTTTGAGTAAACCATTCATTTTTTGAAACTACAGTAAAATATGTTAAATAAAATTTATAGGTGGTCATTTTTTGTTGTTTTTTTGGGTTTTTTTTTTTTGCATAAGTTCCTGAATAAGCCACAGCACATCAGATCATGCACAAATAATGTCACTCAGTTAGTAGCCCCATATTCAAGGAACAGTCCAGTTTTACAAACAACAGAAAGCTGGCAGTCACCCAAGGAAGCAATCATCCACGACAGTGCTTCTGTCCACAAAGAATCATGTGAAGTGGCTGGTGTAAATCACCCAGCTTTGAGTGGTACTGCCCCTGAAGTCTAGCCAGGGTTATCACACCAAGGCTAACCATGTGCCAATCTATTTCTTAGATGGTTGCTGCAGGTATACAAGGATCACCAACACAAGTCTATTTGATCTCTAAACTCAATTTGTGGAAATTCTGGCCCTTGACATAGATAACAAAGTTTTCCATCATAACTATTTTCAAGAATGGAATTGTGTTGACTACATGCATCCTGGGAAGCATCTCTCATACTGGACCTACTGGGCATCAGATTCCAGGCTGCATCCCTGAGTTGAGGCACAAGTCTAGATATAGGCCCAGAATCAGAAAAAAATTAAGCTGTCATCATTTTGGCTCACACCTGTAACTCTACTCAGGAGGCTGAAATCTGAAGGTCTCAACTCAAAGCCATCCTGGGCAAGTAAGCCCATGAGACTCTTATTTCCAATTACCAAAACACCTTAAGTGGGGCTATGGCTCAAGTTGTAGAGCACTAGCCTTGAACAAACAGCCTAGGGACAGCACCCAGGCCCTAAGTTCCAGCCCCATGATGGCACCAAAAAAAAGAAAAGAAAAGAAAACTGAAATGAAACATCTCCCTCTGCTTCATTTTCCCTAAAAGGCAATGTCAGAGCCCTCTGTAGTGGAGGTGGCGGAGCCCATGATCTTAGGAAAGTCAGTTGGTTGTTCCTGCTTAGTAGGTTGAGCCATGCCTTCACATCCCCTCCCTCTCCTTTTTCAAAATAAATGTTGCTGCTTATTATGGTAATAAAGGCTCTTCACCTATTCATTAATTCAGTGTTCATCCCTGAATTCCTGGCTGCTATTTCTCATACTTCATTTTCCTTTATCTATTCTGCCTCAATCTTACACAGAAATGGGCTTCATTCCTCTTAAAGGACTAATGGAAATGCTGGTGTAATTTATTTACTCCATTGGGTATTTGCAACAAGGCGTAAGCATCTCTTGGAGACATCTCCATAAACAAACAGTACAATTTATACCTCAAATGCATACTTCTGACCTGCCTCTACAGTGTTGTGTTGTGTTTTGCTTTGTTGGGGTGCTGGAGACATAACCAAGAATCCTGCACTCTAGGTAAGCCCTCCACTACCGAACCATGATCCCCAACCACCGCCATCTCCTCCTCCTTCCTCCTCGTCCTTCTTTTCGGCCAGTCTTTGAGCTCCGGGCCTGGGCACCCTCCCTGAGCTTCCTTGCTCAAGACTAGCACTCCCCCACCTGAGCTACTGCACCACTGCTTCTGGCTTTTTCTGTGTCTGTGGTGCTGAGGACTCGAACCCAGGGCTTCATGCTGCTAGGCAAGCCCTCTACCATGAGCCACATACCCAGCCCACCATTTTCTTTGTGTCTGTGTATTAGAGCTTGAATTTGAACTCGTAGCCTGGGTGCTATTCCTTAGCTTCTTTGCTTCCTCCAGCCTTTTGTTGGTCCTCAGTCTTTCTGCCCAGGTGGGCTCAGGCTGCCATGGTCGGCCGGGCGCGGCCTCCCGCTCCTTTCAAACATTCAGTGAGCAGACAGTGTCCCCCATGTGCTTTGATTTTACCTTTTACATAAAGTTATCATCAGTGCGTGCTGGGCTGCGGTTCCACGCTTCGGGTTCGGAGCACTGTTCCTTGGACCGTGTCTCCCGTCTTCTTTGTCCCCGTCCCCCCACCGCTACCCACAGTTACCGGGTTCACGTCTGCCTAAAGTTCATGGGACACAAAGGCCGCCTCTGCGCACCCCACCCGCCCCCGCGCCTTCCGCAGCCGTTCCTGAGCGGGGTCGGCCCGGTGTGGACCCGGCATCCCCGTGTGTCCGCCGCCGGCCGGGGCTGGGCGCGCCCGGGGAGCCCAGCGCGCCTGCGCCGTGTGGACCGCGCGGCCGCGCTCGGAGCCCCGCCGCGGAGCCGGGCCGGCCCCGTCCAGGCCGAGGCGGAGGGGCGGGAGCCGAGAGGAAACAAAGGCGAGGCCCGGCACAGCCCAAACGGGAAATCCTGCCAGCCCTACCGGAACCCCTAGCCGAGGACGCTCCGGCGCGCGGCCGGGAGGGAACCTGGCCCGGGACTCGCGGCGGCCCCGCCCCGGCCCCGCCCCGGCCCCGCCCCTCAGCCGGGACTCGCGGCGGCCCCGCCCCCGGCCCCGGCCCCGCCCCTCGGCCGGGACTCACGGCGGCCCCGCCCCCGGCCCCGCCTCCTCAGCCGGGACTCACGGCGGCCCCGCCCCCGGCCCCGCCCCTCAGCCGGGACTCACGGCGGCCCCGCCCCCGGCCCCGCCCCTCAGCCGGGACTCACGGCGGCCCCGCCCCGGCCCCGCCCCGGCCCCGCCCCTCAGCCGGGACTCACGGCGGCCCCGCCCCCGGCCCCGCCCCTCAGCCGGGACTCACGGCGGCCCCGCCCCCGGCCCCGCCCCTCAGCCGGGACTCGCGGCGGCCCCGGCCCCGGCCCCGCCTCCTCAGCCGGGACTCACGGCGGCCCCGCCCCCGGCCCCGCCCCTCGGCCGGGACTCACGGCGGCCCCGCCCCCGGCCCCGCCCCTCAGCCGGGACTCGCGGCGGCCCCGGCCCCGGCCCCGCCTCCTCAGCCGGGACTCGCGGCGGCCCCGCCCCGGCCCCGCCCCTCGGCCGGGACGCACGGCGACCCCGCCTCCTCGGGGGCGTGTCACCTTGGCCCCGCCCCGCCCCGCGGCCCCAGGCCCTCCGGCCCCGCCGTGGGAGGGGCGGCGCGGACGGGCGGGGCTGAGCGGCCCAGGCTCGCCTCCCTCAGGTGGCCCCGGGCACTGCGCGGGTGGAAGCCAGCGGCCCTGACCTCCCAGCCCGCGGGCAGCGCAAACTGGAGTTTCCGGGACAGACGGGAGTCTCTGGCTCCCTGCGGCTGCTGGTGCTGCAGCGACAGCTGAGCCCCCCGCAGGTAGGTCGGGGTCACCCGGATCCTCGGGGCTCCCTCGCCTCACCTGCGGGGACGGGGAAGCGGGAGCGAACCCGGGAGTCCGGAGAGCCGGCTTGTGAAAGGAGACACTCTCCTGGAACTGAGGGGGGATGGGGTCGGGACCCTGGAGGGACCTAGGCCAGTGCTGAGAGCTTGGCACCCCTTCCTGCCAACGGGGCAGTTTCAGTGACCCTTGACCCTAGCCTTCCCCAGGGCAGTTGGGGCTGTTTGCTCTCCTAACAGCCAGTGGACTCTGGGCCGAGCCCAGGAACACAAGCCCCAGGAACTGTCCGCCCTTCTTTGTCCAGGGCAGTAGCATGGAGTCCAAGAGCAGTCCGTTGACCACTCACGTGCTAGACACCGCCTCTGGGCTCCCGGCCCAGGGTCTCTGCCTTCGTTTATCCAGACTGGAAGACCTCACCCAGCAATGGACAGAACTGAGGAAGAGGTAAGAAGAAAGCCCTCAGAGTAGGAGGCATCGGGAGAGCTTGACCCTCAGTGCAGGGCCCTACCTTAGTCCTGTCCTGGGGCAGTAACAGCCAGCCAGGAACGTGGATACTAAGGTGGGAACATGGGCAGAGCTGGCTGCTGAACCCCCACTGTCCTCTTAGCCATGGAAGACCATTGCTTGGGGTCAAGGTCTGGCCTCAGGACTCTCTGGGCCTCAGGTTTTCCATCTGAGATAATGGAGATCATACCAAAAGCTGCTTCGTAGGTGTGCACAGCTCTGAAGGGTGCCAAGAAGTGTCTGGGACATCTTTGCTATCTAGCAGCCTCCCAGGGCACGCTATGCTGGAAGCCAGGTGTGTGTGCCTCTTTCAAGGGCTGCTGAGTTACAGGCAGAGGTGGCATCTGAACACTAATTAGGAGGCCATGATTAATCTATGTTTGTGCCAGGCTGCACACAGAATGCATTTATTCCTGCTCTCTTTATTCACCATTCATCTTGTAGTCCAGTGTTGTAATTCCCCGTTTACAGCTGGGAAGACTGAGGCAGCAGTGACGAGTGACTACTGGAATTTCAAGCCAGATTCATGAGGCACTGTGCTCATCAGCTTTGATGTGCACTGAAGCCCAGGCCCTGGATCCTGCCACTGACCCATGTACAGGCTCTGCTATACTTGTCCTTCCAGTTTCAGGGTTTCCAAGTCCAGACAGGCTAGCTTGTACCCCTGGGGTTCCCATGAGGGGGTTCCCAGGACACTCTACCGTGAAGCACACAGCCTTGGTTTCCAAAATTCTAACCAGGAATGGAACAGGGAACAGAGTTGGGAGTCTGACCCCTACCCAATGGTTCAGGACCAAGTGTACTACTGTCTCTTTCCCATCCAGCCCTTCGCAAACCCAGGGCCAAGAGGCCAGATACCATCTGAGCAGTCAAATTGAGGCAGCCTGGCCAAGAATCCTACAGGGTCATGTATAGCTCCCTGTCCATGTACCTGCTCTGTTTTTTCTCATCACTGTGGGAGACATGTTGAGGTCCAGCTGGTCAGAACAATGAGAGGTTTTTCTGGTAGTGACTAAGAAAAACCACAGACCTTCTGGATCCTAGACAGACAGATTCAGGTGTCTCACTCCTGTAAGCCTAGCGACTCAAGAGGCTGATATCTGAAGATCGCAGTGTGAAAACAGCCCAAACAGGAAATGTGAGACCTTACCTCCAGTTAATTAGCTAAGCTGTGGCTCAAGTGGCAGAGCACTAGCCATGAACATAAAAGTTAAGAAACAGTGTGTTTAGACTGAGTTCAAGCACCTATACATTCACACACAAGCAAAAAAAAAAAAAAGAAGGCAGAACATAAAATCAGCCCATTCCATGTGGACCTCCCCCCATGCATGGTGGGCAGGGGTGGGTAGTTACTGACCCAGACAGCCACATACTATACTATATAAAACATACTATACTATATAAAACAGGTTATAGCCGGGCACTGGTGGCTCATGCCTGGAATCCTAGCTACTCAGGAGGCTGAGATTGGAGGATGGCAGTTCAAATCCAGCCCAGACAGGAAAGTCTGTGAGACTCATCCCCAATTAACCACCAGAAAACTAGAAGTGGTGCTGTGGCTCAAGTGGTAGAGAGCTAGCCTTGAGCTGAAGAGGGGAGAGACAGCACCCAGGCCCAGAGTTCAGGCCCCACAGAAGACAAAATAAATAAATAAACATACTTAAGCATAAAGAAAATGTATGCCATGGGGCTGGGAAGATGGCTCAGTGGTAGAGCGCTTGCCTTGCATGCATGAGGCGCTGGGTTCGATTCCTCAGCACCACATAAGCAGAAAAAAAAGCCAGAAGTGGTGCTGTGGCTCAAGTGGTAGCATGCTAGCCTTGAGCTGAAGAGCTGAGGGACAGCGCCCAGGCCCAGAGTTCAGGCCCCACGACCGGACCCCCCCCCCAAAAAAAAAAGTCCACTGTTTGTGCTCACCCACTCAGATGTGAGGATTATCTGGAGTGGCAAATCCAGAACTGGGGAAGGGTGGTTCTCTGTCCCTCTCTACAGCCCATCTTCTCTCCAGCTACACAGACCCAGATGGCCGCTGCCCTGGGCTCCTGACAGCAGGTCAAATGAAGCCAGGCATCTACAAACTGTCTTTCGACACTGAGGCTTACTGGATGAAAAGAGGGCAGGAGAGCTTCTACCCATATGTGGAGGTGAGAGCTATGGGGGGTGGGGGGTGTCCCTGACTCACGGACCTGCAGGCCTTACTCCTCTGGGTCATGGAGAGACTGGTCCCATTACTCACATGGCAGGGCAATGATAGACTGGTAAGCTCACCTCCTTTGACCTCCCCTAAGAAAGGTATCCTGGGGCCTGAAGCATCATTATACTTCAAGATGACACACCCTTCAGGCTTTGTAGACAAGTTCTCACCTGAGCCCAGCCCCCAGCTCTCAGGGCTTTGCGGTAAACCTTCCTTTTTTTTTTTTTTTTTTTTTTTGTCCGGTTGTGGGGCCTGAACTCTGGGCCTGAGCACTGTCCCTCAGCTCTTCAGCTCAAGGCTAGTGCTCTACCACTTGAGCCACAGCGCCACTTCCGGCTTTTTTTCTTTTTGCTTACGTGGTGCTGAGGAATCGAACCCAGGGCCTCAGACATGCAAGGCAAGCGCTCTACCACTGAGCCAACTTCCCAGCCCCTGTGGTAAACCTTCCACTGAAGCTGCAAAGCACCTGACTTCTTGCACACTCAGCAGGCCCAGGAAACATTCACCCCATCTTCTGCCCTCAGAAAGTTTCCAGTCTCCACCGGCCCCAGTGTCCAGGCCACTGAACTCTGCTAGGGAGCACTGGGGTCAGGAAATTTGTGTGTTGTGGTCCTTCCACTGTTTTATCTGCTTCTCCCAGGTTGTTTTCACCATTGCAAAGGAAACTCAGAAGTTCCATGTGCCTCTGCTACTGAGCCCCTGGTCATACACTACCTACCGAGGGAGCTAGAACCCAAGTCCTGCTAAAGCAGCCATCTGCCCTTCCTTCTCTGGCTAACAAAACACCCAGTCCTCAAGAGCAGGCTTTATGTTCAGTGAAGGCATGTCACCCATGGAGGTCCTAGCCACCCTGGAGTTTCTCAGTGGGCATCTGTGGCTTGGGTATTAATAAAGTCAGTGCTAGCTTCTGTAAAGCTGCTGTCATCCTTGGGACAGGGGCAACACATGCTTACCCAGTCCTAATGAGTGAGGAGCCATTAGACAGAGAAAGAGCTACCGAGCTTGGATGCAGAAGGGTGAAACTGGAGATCCTGGGGGATGAGTCTATACTGGAGATCCTGGGGGATGAGTCTATACTGGAGATCCTGGGAGATGAGTCTATACGTGCCCTTCTCCTCCGAGCTGGCAAGAGAACCCAAAGGAAATGTGAGCAAAAACTTCATCTGCTTATGAAGTCTACACAACAACACTTGTGCCTCCTGGTGTAAAAGGAGTGTCATCTGGAAATCACAGTGTCAGGCCACCTCTGTGGGCTGCGGTCCTGGGAGGACAGCTATGCCAGGGTTCCTAAGAATTCTAAAGGCCTTAGCCTGACATCTGCCACCCATGGCCATCTCCAGGAGCTTGAGGCCCATACTGTCCAGAGGGAATCCCAAGGCCAACAGATTCATCTTGTTTGTGTGCAGGAGCAGGGCTGTACCAGGGAAGAAGGTCCACCTGGGCCTGGGCACTTTGGCTGACTTGTTATGCCCTACCAAGACGTAGGTTTGGGGAGGGGCATGGCGGAAGGAGGAAGTAGAACCATCATCACAGCAAACCAAGCCAGGCACTGGTGGCTCATGCCTGTAATCCTAGATATTCAGGAAGCTGAGATCTGAGAATCTCAGTTCAAAGTCAGCCCAGGCAGGAAAAGTCCAAGAGACTCTTATCTTCAATAAACTACTCAGAAAAACAGAAGTGGTGCTATAGCCTTGAGATGAAGACCTGAGGGACAGCGCCCAGGCCCAAAGTTCAAGCCCAATGACTGACAAAAAAGAGAGAGAGAGAGAGAGAATACCCCTCAGTGGTTTACTGTACCAGACCAATGCTCATGCCTTCTGTGTGGTATTCCTGCTAACTCACAACAGGGACAGAGGTAGAGATGACTCAGAGCAGAACTGTTTCCTGCAGGAGCCTGTTCTCTCAGGAGCTTATTAGTGAGGGTCACCACTCCCTACCTATCCTGGTGAAATGGATCGACACCCTATACCTGGTAGACATAGCAGTCCCACCCAGTTAAATCCCCGGCTACTCTGCATCTTCAACTGGGGTTGACACTGTCTGGGGCAGGGTCTAGATTACTTTGAGTAATCTAGAGACGGTCTCGGTGACAATCCTGGTGGGGCCAAAATAGGCATGTCCCTTCCCAGTCCTGTGCCATGGCTCTTGTCTGGAAGATACACATTTTTAAAAGGGTGAATCTCATAAATGGAGGGACAAAGGGTGAACAAGTGCAGCAGTGTACACACTAGACACTATGTTGAAATGTTGAATCTCACTAAGGTGATTAAAAGGTTTGATGAATCAATGTTTGTGACATGCTTAGAGTCTGGCTTCACTTGGAACAAATGGGGGGTGGGGGGAAGATCATTGTCCTTGCTCCCTTCCAATCCAAAATAATAGCACCAGTTTCCAAGGAGAGAGAACTTAGAAGCTGTACCCTGGTTCTCACACATCTAGAGTTTGGACTCTTCCTCTGAGACTCTGATAAAAGTCACTGTTGCTTGAAGAGCATCCAAGTTATATATTATGCAACATATATAATAAACAATATATTAAAATCTTGAATACAATGCTGGGTGCTGGTGGCTCACACCTGTAATCCTAGCTACTGGCTAAGATCTGAGGATAGCTGTTCAAAGCTACCCAGGGGAAAAAAGTCCATGAGACTCTTATCTCCAATTAACCACCAGAAAACCGGAAGTGGCACTGTGGCTCAAGTGGTACAGTGCTACCATTGAGCTAAAGAGCTGAGGGACAAAGCCAGGCCAGGCCAAGTTCAAGCACCATGACTGAAAAAGAAAGAAAAAAAAAACTTGAATACAATGTTTACGTATTTACTAAAGTAGTATCTAACCCAAAGGAAATTCTGGTCATATTAATCCCATACCCAGACTTCAGGTTAAGCAGATAACCTCCTGTCACTGAGTTCCTTTGAAACTAGTCATTGTGTGCTCCTTTCAGAGGACTGAGACCTCAGCACCTCCTGCTTTCCTACAGTCTATAACGGCAACGAGTTTCATCCATTTGGTTGAAGATGGGCAGCTCTCAGGCTTGGGTGTTCTCAACCCAGCAGCTAGGAAGGACTTTTGAAACTGAAGTCAGGCATGTCTTTCCTCTCAAATTTTCAAAGCTTCCAACAAATCTTAGATCTCAGCTCCCCTCCTACCATGCTTTCTTAGTAAAGAAAACTCTGACCATCCCTTTAGTCTTCTTACACCCTCCTGCAATTTCTGGGCCTTTCTACTGACCCATCCTGTCTCTAACCCTGACCTATACCCTATACCCAGACCCAAACGTAACCCTTAACCTTAATCTTATCCACCAACACCTCAAAAGGGAAAGATCTGCCCTGGTGTCTCCTTTTTTCAGGCCCTCCAAAGCTGAAGGTAAAGGGTCAAATAGCTCATGGGGCAGTGCCGCGGACCGGCTCTGTCGGAACAACGGAGGACACCTAGTGGAGGTAACTGGAACAGGTGGGGAGATGGCAGACAACTCACACACAAGAGGAGTGAATGCTGAGTGCGATTTATTGCAGAGGATGACAAGCTTCTATAGAAAAAGGTCTCCATGAGAAAGGGCAAAAGGTTACACAATCTTGCTGCAAGGCTTTGTTCTTGGGTGGCCGCCAGCTGGTCGGGTGATCTTGTTTTTTGGATGATGAGCTAGATAGGCACTTGTTCCAGGCTTTATCTCTATTTTTAAGAAATACAATGGGTTTCGAGATGCTTATCACCTATTAACCATTAACCAGAGCATATGGGCAAGGTGCTGGACAGAAAGGCATGAACTCTAGTACTTTATTGTTACTTTTGTTTAGTTTTGCACTTTACGCGTTCCAAATCTTTTCTAAGCAATTGTGATTTTTTAGAGGGTCCCCAATTTGTGACCAAAAATCATGATATTCAGTATACTTAGTTAAATCTGGCCATATATCAAATTCAGGCTCATAGTGTCTTCTCTGTAACCCTTTCACATAATCGTCTACTCTTCTCCATAGAGGCCTTAACTGTCTCATAAGATCTTCCTTGTTCCTTTTTTGATAGTAAGCACCAAGGAGACCTAGATCTAGCAAGTCTCTCAGTAATGGAAGAGAGTAATAGGAAGTTCTTTCTTCTAAGTAGTTTACCCAACGGTTGCCATCCTTATCATACACACCTGTAAAAGGCTATGGATCTGGGGAAGTCTTTGGGGTCCTCTAGATAATGCAGGATCTCACCATTTTCCTCTGATAAGCCATTGCCACCTTCCATCTACCAACCTTTTAGGAATCTTCTTTAGCTTTTGGTCTAAATATCCCTCTACATCTTTCTTATCTACAGGATATCCATATGGGTCTATTGTATATGCTTCAGGATTAAAGGGAAGTCTCCAATAGCCATACACTCTTTCTGCTCTAGCCGTGCCTACAGCTTCTTGTAAATCTCTTACAAACTATTCCTTCTGCTGAAGTAACGTCATGAAACCCCCAAGACTTTTATATTTACTTATGACTTGTCTAATAGCCTCCATAAGAGGGGCTTTCAGGGTAGCACTTAACTCTGGTGAGTTAGTTATATTCTCAGGACACTCATCGGATGTTGGAGTCATCATCACTTCCAAGAAAGAGCCCTGAAAAAGGAACGTTGAGCATGAGTAAGTAGCAGCAGCAGGAACAGTAAAAGAATAATAGGGGGGCTGGGAAGGTGGCTCAGTGGTAGAGCGCTTGCCTTCCATGCCTGAGGCCCTGGGTTCGATTCCCCAGCACCACATAAGCAAAAAGAAAAAAAAAGCCGGAAGTGGCACTGTGGCTCAAGTGGTAGAGCGCTAGCCTTGAGCTGAAGAGCTGAGGGATAGCACCCAGGCCCAGAGTTCAGGCCCCACAACCAGACCCCAAAAAAAAAAAAAAGAATAATAGGCACTGCTATGCAGTGAAGAAAAGAGAAACAGGAACACATCTTTCCCAGGGGCTTGCCAGACTTTCCAGGAGGTAGGCCTCTTTGAAGCCCCATTCTCAGATCTGATAGCAGAATGTTCCATGCCAAGCAGACTCCACTGGAGTAGGCGTGGCAGGGCAGGGTGAGGGAAAGGAAGCAAGTAGTAATACAACCCAAAGGCTAACCCCAAGTCCATAAGACACAAGCCTTATTAGCGGATTGTGCAAGACTGCAAGGAAGGCCTAGAGGGTCTTATACAAGAGACAGAGCTGTAGACTTAGTGGAAGGTGCAAAATCTAAATGAAAAAAGAGCTAAGTTCAACATGAGGTATGAATTGTAAAGAGAGGATCCTGTTTCACTGAAAGCTATTTAATATAGATGCATAAACTGGAGAGTTCTAAGACCTTTTATCTGAATTTATGTAACTGGGTTGTAAATCAAGGCATCTTCTTGAGATCAGTGTATCTTCTTTCGACAGATGATACCTATCTTTTTTATTTCATGCTGGGGCTTAAACTGAAGATCTCAAGCTCTTGCTTGGCTTTTTGCACCCAGCTAATAGCTGTAGTTCTAAAAGCAGCTACTTAGGTAAAGGGGTTATTATAACACTCCATTTACAAGATGACCATGGAGAAAAACTTCCCTGGTAGCAATTCTAGCTTTACCTGAATCTACAAAGCACTGACCTTTCCACACAAAGTAAAGGCTTACTTTGTGAATCCAATGATGCTAAGGTTAGAGGAAGAGCAATCCAAGCAAAAACAGTAAAGTTGGGCTGGGAATGTGGCTTAGTGGTAGTGTGCTTGCCTAGCATGCATGAAGCCCTGGATTTGATTCTTCAATACCATATACACAGAAAAAGCTGGAAGTGATGCTGTGGCTCAAGTGGCAGAGTGCTAGCCTTGAGCACAGAGATGCTCAGGGACAGTGCCCAGGCCCTGAGTTCAAGCTCCAGGACAAAGAAAGAAAGTACGAAAGGAAGGAAGAAAAAAAAACGAGAAAGAAAGGAAGAGAGGTTGGTTAAAAACCCTGAGGCAATGCCGCCAGTGCTGGTGGCTCAAGCCTGTCATCCTAGCTACTCAGGAGGCTGAGATCTGAAGATTGCGATTCAAGGCCAGCCTGGGCAGAAAAGTCACCGGGAGACTCTTATCTCCAATAAATTACTTAAAAAAGCCAGAAGTCATGTTGTAGCTCTAGTGGTAGAAAGCTAGCCTTGAGCACAAAGAGCTGGCTCAGGAACAGTGCCCAGGCCCTCCTCAGTTCAAGCCACAGGACTGGCCAAAAAAACAAAAACAAAAACTCTGAGGCAAGATTAAGTTTGATTACTTTAAAGCAAGTAAGAGGCCACTGAGGCAGAAGTGGGAGGAGGAGGACATCAGAGACCGGCCCTACATTCAGCCTTGCCTTCATATTGTACTCCAGGTACAATAAAGTCACTGACCAGGAGAAATATGACCTGAAATATGTGGAACTTGTCTCTGGCAGTGAAGACAGGAAGTAAGACAAGAAGAGGGGAAACAGCATCAGGAGTTTAGCACAACAGAGTCAGGGTAAGACATCATAAGGCTTGAACTAGAATGATAAGGAAAATCTTAAGCCTGGCATGCCAGCACACTAAGCCATATATATAGTAAAGCCATCTTGAGTTTAAAAAAAAACAAAAACCTGCCAAACACTGGTAGCTCATACCTATAATCCTAATTACTCAGGAGGCTAAAATCTGAGGATCAAAATTTGAAGCTAGCTGCAGCAGGAAAAGCCTGTGAGACTCTTATCTCCAATTAACCAACAAAAAGCCTGAAGTGAAGGTGAGGCTCAAGGTAAAAAATCAGTGAGGCCAACTGGGTCCCAGTGGCTCACGCCTGTAATCCTAGTGTTATGCCAAGGTCGCAGGACACCCTCCCCCCCCCCCCCCCCCCCCCCCGCAAGAAGACCGAGAGTCAGACTCTACAGCTGTTTTACTTAAACGGCCTGCAGCTCGGGCCTCGTCCTACACTTGGACACAGCAGAGCCTAGGAGGAGAGCCCCGAGCTAAGGATTTGCAGGTCTTATATAGGCACACAATCAACCAGGTGTTTTGATTACCACCAGGTGTTGCTTTGCTAGACAGAAACAAGCAACAAGTGGTGGTCACTACCTCAAACTTTAACCTTTCACTAGCTACTCAGGAGGCTGAGATCTGGGGATCACAGTTCAAAGCCAGACCAGGCAGGAAAAGTCCGTGAGACTCTCCAATAAACCACTCAGGAAAAAAAAAAAAAAAAAAAAAAACATAAGTGGAGCTGTGGCTCAAGTGGTATTAACACTAGCCTTGAGCTGAAGAGCTGAGGGACAGCGCCCAGGCCCAGAGTTTAAGCCCAATGACCAACAACAACAAAAAAAAATCAATGAGGCCCTCGGTCCAAGCACTCACCCCCACAAAAGAAAAGCAGAAAAAAATGTAGAGTTGAGAAGGCAGAGATGAGTATGTTATTGGAAAATGACAAGAATGACACAGGTTTGTAGCCTACTCATAGCTGACTATCAGAGGTGGGGAAAGCCTCGCCCACAGGACATCCATAATGGGGCAGAAACATAGGTTTCTTGTCAATTAACCATGGCCAGCTAACCATACTGGTAATTTTGTATAGGCATTGAAAGATGTTATAAATATCAAAATGGCTGCTAGCAGAAAAAAAAAGCTCCTCATCCTTGAACTAGATGAAGCAATAGTGCTGTTGACTGAAAAGCAGAAGAAACAAACATGTTGAGTTTGAACTGTCCATTAAACATCACAGAGATACTGAGCCCATTCCTGGGCTCTAGATTCTATTTAGTGTGGGAGCAATTTAACCAACCTAGTTAAGCGAAGATCCCCCTGGCTAAAGACTCCTCAAGTTTCTTAGGTCATCCCAATTCAATGGAGGGCCTGGTAATGGTGTCAACATTTAGAGAGGTAGTCTGCTAGGGCTCAATCCAGATCTCTGACCAGGAAGATTGTAAGAAGCTCCTTGGCTCCTGCAAACAGAGCCTGGACTGCTGGAGGCCATGCAGGTTTCCTGAGAATGACACCTGCTCAAACATGTAGGCAACACAGAAATAGAGCCAACCCCTGGGGTCAGAGCAGAATACTACAATGCCAAGCCCCTGCTTCATTTTTACTTCTCTACAGATGGCATTACCTAGCTTTCTAAATATGTGTCCATATCTTTTATCTGTATAGATATATCTACATAATACAAAGACATTAAGATGTTATAACATAATGCACAAGGCACTAACCCATCTCAGAACATCCTTTCAAAATTGAATCCACTATAAAATATGTAGTATCCCAATAAATCCTCTCCAGAAATGACAACTTTATCAAATCATGACACTGAGTACAATATTAAACACTCACCTCCATTTATTAAATATTTTCTAAAGAATCTCTCTTGCCAAACAAGAAAGAGTTTATCAAAAAACCTACAGAAGGGGTTTTATGTTCACCAGACAATCTTACCCACCAAACTCAGATCCAAAGGCCAGTCACAGATAATCCAAGGCCAATGCCCTGCACTTAAACTCTAACGTGGGGGAGGACTGTTCTAGAATGTGGTGACAGTCTAAAAGAAATTGAACCTAAATTCTTCATCAGAAGAGTCCAGAGTAGCCTTGGCTTTCCCTGCTGGGCGAGGCCTGCAGACCCTTCCGCTCTTCTTTCTGGTAGCCTCACTGACAGGCTGTACTTGAGCTGAATGAGCAGCTGCCAGGGAGAGGAAAGCAGAGAGTCAGAATTGAATAACAGTAACATTACAGATGCAGTTTATGATTTCCCATATAACCCTAACTCCACTGAATAATTTTACTAATAAGCTTCTCAAAATTGTAAGATAGGTATTATCATTCCACCTTTCGAGTCACAGAGAGATGCACCAAGTGGCTAAAAGTGTTAAGATCTGAAGACCTAAATGGAATATTCCATTGTGGGAATTACACTCAAAACACTATTTGATCTGCTTTTATGTGCAAAAGAGAAGGTCAAGGCAAAGACAGGTGAGGTGCTTTTCCCCATCCCTAGACAGATAAGGAAAACACACATCGGTGGCTACTCATCCCCCTCAGGACTTCCCCCTTTCAGAGGTACAAACTTTTCTCATGCTACCCTGACCTCATCTCCAGAAGCACTGGGCTTCTTCCTTCCACTTCCTCTCGACCCTCTAGTAAACAGATGTGCTAAGCCAACCACTTCCCTGCTGCTCACCAGCCCGAAGTGCCCGCAGGGCCTCTTGCCTCTCTGCCTCCATACGAGCCCGGTAGTCCCCAAACAAGGAGCGCATCAGCTGTCTCTTGCGTGGCAGGGGGGCTTTTTCACTGCGCAGGGTTCGAATGGCCCCAATGGCTTGCTCCTCTGCAAAGAAAGGACGAGTCATCTTACGTATCCATTGTGCTAACCATTGTGGGGGAGCACCGACAGGCCACAGCACCACATCTTTCCCCCTTAAGTTTACAAGAGGGTCCTTACTCTGCTTCGGGGTTGGTCTCTGCATCCTGAGGCCCAACTCCAGCTGCTCCACGCACCAGGCCAGTTCCTGGGCCAGCTGGTCTGTCTGCCATGGACGAGGGACAGGGGCTGACGCGCCGCAGCCCGCAGCCCAGCCCCCAACCCCGCCGACCCCAGCCCAGCCCGCGCCAGGCCTCGACCCCGCAGACGCGCGGGCCTCCCGCACCTGCCTGGGCCTCGGCGCCAGGAGCGGCTTCCTCCGGGCCGCCCTCCCTCACAGACGCCCCGGCGGGGGCTTTCCTCCGTGTTGGCTTCCTGGAGGCAGCATCGCCGTCTCCACCCCCCGGACGAGTTCGGGCGGCGACGCCACAGCCCTGCGGCTGCCCGGAGCCTTGGGCCGCGGCAGCTGGACTCCGGGCGCCCCGGACAGAACCTGAAAGCCGAGGCTTGCGGGGCGCGCGGACAGCACCCGGGCGTGGGGCCGCGGGCGTCTCCCGCGCAGGGCGATCTGGAGCCTGGAGAAGGAAGTGGCACGATACTTACAGGGGGCTGCCGGCCGGCCGGGCCCCGCACGGTTGCGCCTTCCCCTCTCCACTCACCGCCATGGGTCGCGGCGGCAGCCGACACACACACACGCGGGGCCTCCTCCGGAAGTACGTCTACAGCGCACGGCTCCGCGGGCAGCGCGGGAGACCCGGAACTCGGGGGCGTGGCGAGGCGCCGGACGGGGCGGGGCCTCGCGCACCCGGAGGCGTGGCGAGGCGCCGGACGGGGCGGAGCCTCGCGCACCCGGAGGCGTGGCGAGGGGCAGGATGGGGCGGAGCCTCGCGCACCCGGAGGCGTGGCAAGGGGCAGGATGGGGCGGAGCCTCGCGCACCCGGAGGCGTGGCAAGGGGCAGGATGGGGCGGAGCCTCGCGCACTCGGGGGCGAGGCGAGGGGCGGGGCGGCCTGGGACGGCGGCGCGCTCGGCCTCGATTTGGAGGCGCTCTGGGGCGGGTCGAGGTGGAGTTGGGGTTCAGGGGAGTCTCCGGGCCGGTGCTTGGTTGCGCTCTGCGTGTGGGGCTCAAGGCTGGGTCAGGATTCGGCGCTCGCGGCCACTTGGGGTCGAGAGTGCGGCTGTCGGTGGTCTGGGGATTGAGGGTCCAAACATGCAAACTGTTGGCATTCGCGTTTCCTCCCATCCAGGGCAGCCCCCCCACTCCCCCCCGTGTGCAGGCGACCCACGCATCTAGGGTCTAGCACAGGCTTGTCATTTTCTTGGATTTTGAGAGGCTCACATAATTAAGGTTAATCAGGGTCATCAATTTCATAACTTACATGTGTGCGCAGGTCCTTGAACTCAGGGCCTAGGCCTCAGTTTTGTGCTTATGGCTAGCGCCCTACCACTTAGGCCACAGCTCTCCACTTACAACTGCTTTTTTTTTTTCCCCCTTTGTGGGAGGGTGGTTCATTGGAGATAAGCCTCTCACACTTTTCTGCCCAAACTGGCTTTGAACAGTGACTCTCAGATCTAAGCCTCCTGAGTAGCTAGGATTAGGGGTGTGAGCCACCAATGCCCTGCCCATAACTTCAAAGTCCCTTATACTGTGTGGCAAACAAGTTCTAGGGACTAAGACATGTCTGGAAGAAGGGATAATAAAGGGATAAATAAAGACTAGGCTGGAAATTTGGCTCAGTGGTACAGTGCTTGCCTAGCATGCATGAAGCCCTGGGTTTGATTCCTCAGTACCACATACACAGAAAATGCCAGAGGTGGTGCTGTGGCTCAATTGGTGGAGTGCTAGCCTTGAGCTATATAGAGCAGGGGGAAAGCGCCAAGGCCCAGAGTTCAAGACCAACGATGGGGGGGGGGGCGCTAAGACTACACGGGAGATGAAGATATGGAAATGAACTACTCACACCCAGATGACGTCAAGGGGGACACACGCAGACTGAGTTGCATGAACTAGGGAGCTGACAGGAGGGCATGCCTGGAAGACGAACAGGCATAAAAACGGAGCAAAACGAGGCCAGTTCGCCACTCTTCGGAGGTGAGCAAGGTCACACTCTCCAGCCTATGAAGAAGCCTGAGCAGCAGGAGGCCGTCCCGCGGCCCACTGGACCCTGTGTGACTTAACCTCTGCCCTGGGACAGGCGGTGGGAAACAGGGTGGTATCATGTGCGGGTTTCGCTTCTAGTGGATGGCACTGCTTTTGCGATGTTGCTCAAATACCTGTCCGCACCTCGGTAGCGTTGGCCACGTGAATGTATTCGTGGGTAAAGTGCGGAGTCGGGGGTGCTAACGGGATAGCAGTGCTCGCGCAGGTAATGTCCCCGCTGGTGTGCTCGCTGCCACTCCTCAGCCCAGCCGCCTCGGGACACAGCGCGGCCGGCGCCGGGCACCCCGGCCCAGCGGGCGGTTCTCCCGAAGGCCTGGCGCAGGCGAGGGCAGGGGCCGCCGGCGGGGCGGCCCCTCTGAGGGCTGCAGAAATAACACAGTCCCCAGCAAGATGCCTCTGCGAGCGGCGACCACATCCCGCCGGGCGGGGCCTGGGAAGGGCGCTCCGGGCCGAGCGCACCTCTGAGGTACGGGAACGGAGAGGGAGAAAGCCAGAGTTCCACCCCGGCACGCGAGGTTCGGGACTCACTTCCGCCACGCGCCCGGAAGTAAGAGCCGGGCCGCGCGGGGACTCGGCCCGAGGCGCAGCACAGCTGCTCAGGACGGGCGGAGGCCTCGGCTTTTGGCGGCTCGAAAGAGCTGCCCCGCGGTCGGTGACCCGGAAAAAGACTGGAGGGGCGGGGCGGGGCGGGGCGGAAGGGCGGGGCGGGAGGGGTGAGGGGCGGGGTGCGTGGAGGGAGGGGTGCGTGGAGGGAGGGGCGGGGCGCGCTTCCGGTTCCGCAGCGTGGAGCTCCGGAGCCAGCGCTCCCGGCGTCGGGGGCGGAGTCTGCGGGCCGCCCGGACGCGCTGCTGGCCTCTTTGTCTGGGCGGCCGCCGCCGGCGCCCCGGGCCGAGCTTGCGACTGGCCGTGAGCGGGCGGCGGCTCCGGCGGGGCCCGACCCTCAGCCGCCGCCCGCCTTGCCCTCACGGAGGCGCGGCGCGGGCCGCGGACGCGAGCCGCTCCTCCCCCGGCCCCGCTCGGAGCCCTTCCACGCTGCACCCGGGCCGGGCCTCCAGCCACCCAAGGTCGGAGCCGGGCGCCGCAGGGGTGCACGCGGGGGACTCGGGGACGGGGCCTCCCGAGAGAATTGGCGGTTTGGCCGGGGTGTGGGGGAGACACGGCTGCTGCGCGCGCGCGGAGGTGGCCCCGGTATCGCCAAGGCTGAGCTCCACCTTCTGGCTTAGCCGGCCCTGCGCCGAGGCCCGAGCCCCCCGAGCCGAGGCCCGAGCGCCGAGGCCCGAGCCCCCCGAGCCGAGGCCCGAGCGCCGAGGCCCGAGACCCCCGAGCCGAGGCCCGAGACCCCCGAGCGCCGAGGCCCGAGCGCCGAGGCCCGAGACCCCCGAGCCGAGGCCCGAGACCCCCGAGCCGAGGCCCGAGACCCCCGAGCCGAGGCCCGAGGCCCGAGACCCCCGAGCCGAGGCCCGAGACCCCCGAGCCGAGGCCCGAGACCCCCGAGCGGCGCCGGCCACTCCCCGCCCGGGACGCGGCGCTCTGCTCCGCGTGGCAGTTGCACCTCTCTCCCCGACCGGCTCCTCCGCTCGTTTTTCTACCTCACTCTTATTTTCGGATTCTTTCTGATAAGCCGCCTTGTAACGCAGCATTCTCTTTTGGTTGGCTTTGAGAAGATCATAGGCAGTGATGCACTTCACGCGAGCATGTTGGGAAATGCGCTGCTGCCCAGCCCCCTGCTCCTCCACCCCAGCTGCCGGGCAGCGGGGTGCTTGCTCTCCCGCAGCTGGTTGGGCTTGTCCTTCAGTGTGCTTTGCACGGCCTGGGGTTTACGGGACCCAGAGGGTTGTAAAGCGTTGATGTAGCTCTTTCCTGCAGTGTAGAGGATTCATCCCCAAATCCTGGCCATACCGGTGTTTCTCTATCGTTATTGGTGAGGCAGAAACCTTCGTTTGTGTTTTAGCTATTAGTATCCCCTGTGTCGTTTACCAGCACATATTCTTTTCACACATGTTGAAAATGTACTTCCCAATATATCTTTGGACTTCAGGGAAGTAATTTGGACTTTTTGCTGTTTTGTTTCCTAAAAGGCCAGATTTTTTTTCCTTACTAATTTTGGGCTTTGTGTTATGTTTCAAAGGGCTGCCATACTTAATAATTATTTTTAAAATAATTTGTGTTGTTGCTGCTGCTGCCATTGTTTTTTTGTGCGGATACTGGGGCTTGAACTCAAGGCCTGGGTGCTGTCTCTGAGCTTTTTATTTTTTTACTTAAAGCTAGCATTCTACTACTTAAACCTCCACTTCCAGCTTTTAGTGGTTAATTGGAGATAAGAGTTTCACACACTAGCTGGGCGCTGGTGGCTCACGCCTGTAACCCTAGCTACTCAGGAGGCTGAGATCTGAGGATCGTGGTTCAAAGCCAGCCCGGGCAGGAGAAACCGCGAGACTCCTATCTCCAATAAACCACCAGAAAACCGGAAGTGGCACTGTAGCTCAAGTGGTAGAGCGCTCGCCTTGAGCTGAAGAGCTGAGGGGCAGCGCCCAGGCCCAGAGTTCAAGCCCCACAACTGACAAAAAAAAAAAAAAAGAGTTTCACACACTTTCCTGCTCAGACTGAATTTGCACCACGATCCTTAGATCTCAGCTTTCTGAGTAGGATTACAGGCATGTGCCCAATGTAATTTGTTGTTTGTATCTAGCATTTGTAATATGTTGAGTCCCTCTAGAATTTATTTAGGTGTGGGAGGAGCTTGGAATCTATCTTCATTTACCCTCCTAACCATGTTTCTCACTATGCACTATTAAAAATTTGTCTTGCATTCATTTGGAAAACCCACCTATACCCAAAAAAACGTGCATAACATTTGGGGGAATGGGCACTTTGCAATGACTGTCCATGCAAATATACACATATATCTGATACTTTATAAGAAAAATGAGATGACTCTTTCTGCCCCTAGGCACTTCCCCATGCAGACCATAATACCCATCATTTCATCCTTGAATATCCCATTTGTCATGTGCCTGCCTTTGGTTGTAGAATAGGCTCTGTGTCACTACTGCAGCCTTTCCTTGATATTCTGGAAGACTCAAGCCCATTCTCTATAGGGCCAGTTTATCAGTTGGGTCCCCTCTTTTTCCCCTCTTTTGAAGATGTTGAATACTGCAGTTTACCTTGTCCTGGTCCATATCTAGCACCCACCCATGCCCAGGCCTTCCCTTCTGATTTAGGCAAATCCTCCTTTAGGTCTTAGACTTGATGCCTAGGCCACTCAACTCACATCACCCAGCTTGAGCCATAGGGCTGGAGTCTATCCTGTCAGAGTGCTAGGGCTGCCAAAGAATACATAAGCATGACTCAGGATCTGAACCCTCTAGGACCTCTATATAACTGTGGTGCTTCAAGCAGGACCGTCTAATTCCCACCCTGGTGGCCAAGCTTTTCTTATTGGACCATCTAGTTCCCACCCTTTGTAGCCAAACTTCTCTCATCAGAAGTGTGTCTTAGGAGGTAACTTGGTCTGATACCTGTAGCCCCCATGTGACTCATGTAAGTGCCTTGGAAATAGAACACACTGATTCCTGAGAATCTGCTATTGTGCACAGGCAAAACCATGGGCCAGAGCAAAGAAAGTGATCAGCCAATCATGAGGGTCCCTGAAGTCTGGAGCGAGAAGACGGGGACCCTTTGCCCTCAGGAGGCCAAGGGGTACCTTCCACATGCAGCTCAGAGATCTTTGGTGCTTATTAAGTGAGACTTTCCTGGGCCATGGCCCAGTGCCTGTCCTGGCTGGAGCCATGGCCTGGAACCCTGTGTTTGTTCAGGGCCTGGACAGGCCTCCACAATCAAAGATCCAACTTGGCATGGGTGAGGGGATGTGACAGAGAAGACCTGCAGTGGCTGCAGCTCCTGGGGTCTCCTCTCAGCATGCTGCTCACCAGCTCGGCTCTGTATGAGGACAAGGGTCCCCCAGGAAGTCAGGGGCTACTGGGAGCAAGGCCCGATCCCTTACATGTTCTTCCCCTCTCTGACCCACAGGACTCTCTGGCTCCTGTTGCTCGCACAGGCACTGAAAAGACATGATGGCAGCAACTGGGTATCTGCAGCTGCCAGCAGCACCCCAGGTACGCTATCCCAAGCTTGTGCGGTATCCCTTGCCAAGACTCCTTCCGTTTCTTCCACGTTGAGGATTCGTGGGGAAGCCTGAGTATCACCTCATCACCTGTGTTCAGACACTCCTTCCCCCATTTTCCTCTCAGACATTGAGGTTTGTCCTCACCTGACTCTTGTTATTCTAGGCCAAAGTGACTTTTGAGGATGTGGCTGTGCTCCTCTCCCAGGAGGAGTGGAACCAGCTGGGCCCTGCTCAGAGAGGTCTCTACAGAAACGTGATGATGGAGAATTATGGGAATGTGGTTTCCCTGGGTAAGGCCCCTCCAGAGGCCTGTCTGTGGCCATACGTGGTGGACTGGGATGAGGGTTTCCAAAGGGAGATGGCTGTGGAATGGGGACTCAGGACAGGCTCCTGGTGGCTCACTCACCTCCAGATGTTCATTGCAAACAAGTCAGACCTGTCCATCTTCATGTCCCCAGAGGTGACGCTGGCTAAGAGGATATTGGTAAATGTATAAACAAAGGGCTTCCCTCCCAACAAACAGGATTACCAGGATCCAAGCCCAGTGTAATCTCCCAGCTGGAAAGAGGAGAAGACCCGTGGGTCCTGGATGGGCCGGGAGCAGAGGAGAGCCAGGGCCTGGGACAGAGCCTCTCAGGTGAGTGCTGGGAGGGACCCTGCCTTCACTAGAGGCTGAGCTTGTTCAGACTTGAGCCTCTCATTGCCATGCTTTCGACCCATCTGGGATGAGCCTATGAAGCCTTGCCTGGCCTCGGGGTCCGTAGGTGGCCAAGTGCTAGGCCCAGCAGGAAGCAGGTATAGCAGGGAAGCTGGATGGGATGGTAGAACTAAGTACAAAAGGTAAGGTAGGAGGGCAGAACTGATTATACACAATATCAGCCCACAGACAGGCGTTTCTGTCCCTGCCAAAGAGACAAAAGCTGGTTACCAAGGTCCTAAAAGGATTTACTCTGTGATTATTACCTACTTGGTTTAGAAAAAAACAAAGCATCCTACATATAGAGGGGAGTTTCTCAACCTGGTTTTCATGGAAAAAGCTGAAAAATTATCTGGGTGCCCGTGGCTCATGCCTGTAATCCTAGCTGCTCTGGAAGCTGAGACCTGAGGATCATGGTTCAAATCCATGAGACTCTTCTCTCCAGTTATTTACCCTAAAAGCCAGAAAATAATGAAAACTATTAATAAAAAGCCACTAGTGGAGTTGTTGCTCAAGTGGTAGAGGCTTGAGCACAAAATCTCAGTTACAGTGCCTAGACCCTGAGTTCAAGCCCCAAGATCCAGAAACAAAAAACAAAAAGCTGAAAATTTGCTATTTGAGCAAGTCAAAACAGCCCACTGTTCTCCATATAGTATTGTACTCTGATTCCATGTGTGAAATAATATTCTCAACTTAGAAAAGAATTAGATTTTTTTTTCCTTTTTCTTTTTCTCTCGTGTGTGTGTGTGTGTGTGTGTGTGTGTGTGTGTGTGTGTGTCTGTGTGTGTGTGTGTCTGTGTGTGTGTCTGTGTGTGTGTCTGTGTCTGTGTCTGTGTCTGTGTCTGTGTCTGTGTAAGTAAGTAATTTTTAAAGCCGGGGGCTGATGGCTCATGCTTATAATCCTAGCTACTCGGGAGTCTGAGATCTGAGGATCATGGTTTGAAGCCAGCCCAGGCAGAAAAGTCCCCATAAGACTCTTATCTCCAATTAACCACTCAAAAACTGAAAGTGGTGCTGTGGCTCAAGTGATAGAGTGCTAGCCTTGAGCACAAAGAGGCTCAGAGACAGAGCCCAGACCCTGAAATCAAGGCCCGCAACAACAACAAAAAAAAGTGTAATCTTAAAATAATATCAGATACATAAAGTATCTAGGAATTTAACAAAAGATGTATGTGATATTTATGGAGAAAATTATAAAACAGAAGATGGTATGATATGTGTTCATAGTTGTTTTGGGTGAAGAAGCTCTTTCTGCAGAATAGTGACATGAGAATCTTGGGAAAAAGTTAATGGAGTAGCACAGTTCATACTCCAGTGATTGGGTAGGTTCAGCATCTCAGTGTGGCTGTTTTCCCTTTGAGAACTGTTCGTTTCCAAGGGTAGTGAGTCAGGGCTCTAGGTATTATAGACAGCCTGCCTCTGTTGGTCTTTATTAGAGGAACAGTGGATGTGCCCGCCTCAGAGGAGTTAAATCTTTCTGTGACTGGAAGCAAGAGGACACATTAGGTTACAGAAGTCTTGCAAAAGACTTTTTTTTCTTTAAGATGCTGTTTCTCAGGCTGGTTTGTATCTTTTGGCTCAAATGATCCTCTTGAGTAACCAGTACTATAAGTGTGCCACACCACACAATACTTCACAAAGAACTTTAAGCTGCTGGCTATAACCACAAGAAGCAAGAAAATAGAGAGCATTTCCATCCACTGCCAAACCAGATTTGTTCTCCAGAGAGGCCAGCCTGTGGTCCCAACTAGTAGAAAATAAGACTTGTCTTTTTTTTGGGGGGGGGGATGGAGGGGGGCATGGGGCTTGAACTCTGGGCCTGGGTTCTGTCCCTCAGCTCTTCAGCTCAAGGCGAGCGTTGTACCACTTGAGCTACAGCGCCACTTGCGTTTTTCTGGTGGTTTATTGGAGATAGGAGTCTCATGGAGTTTCCTGCCCAGGCTGGCTTTGAACCGAGATCCTCAGATCTCAGCCTCCTGAGTAGCTAGGATTACAGGCATGAGCCACCGGTGCCCAGCAAGACTTTTCTTTTTCTTTTTCTTTTTTTTTTTTTTTTTTTTCTGGTCGTTGGGGCTTGAACTCGGCCTGAACGCTGTCCCTCAGCTCTTCAGCTCAAGGTGAGTGCTCTACCACTTGAGCCACAGCACAACTTCTGGTTTTTTGGTGGTTTATTGGAGATAAGAGTTTCATGGAGTTTCCTGCCCGGGCTGGCTTTGCACCATGATCCTCAGATCTCAGCCTGCTAAGTAGCTAGGATTATAGACGTGAGCCACCGGCCCCCAGCAATAACACTTTTCTTGGGAGCCTTTGAGTTTTGTACTGAAGGTAGATTTTCCAAGAACACAGGAGCACCTGATCACTGCCTCTGGCACTAGCCGTGGTAGAGGATGATACTGAGTGAGTTCTAAATACAGATGTGCATAGAAACAGGGATTGACTGCCATTGTCTGGGCCATGGCATCAGCCTCAACTAGCAGGGAACAGAGTGCTCTGGAGGCTTATCTCGGTAGCTCTATAGGTAAATATAGTGTGTACACCTGCCTAACTCCCCTGCTGTTTTGCACTGTGTTCCAACAGCAGTAGAATTTTTCCACTCTCCAGGGAAATGTTTTGTTGTCACCTAACTCTTTTCCTTTTACAGACAGCCTCAAATGTGACCACACTGCAGACTGTATGCAACAGGACAGTTTATCTTGTCCATGGAGTAACTGTATATTTATTGTTTCTTCTTCTTCTTTTTTTTTTTTTTTCCAGTCATGGGATTTGAACTCATGGCCTGGGCACTGTTCCTGACCTTTTTTTTTTTTTTTCCCTCAAGGCTAGTGGTCTACCACTTGAGGCACAGCACCACTTCTGGCTTTTTCTGTTTATGTGGTATTGAGAAATCGAACCTGGGCTTTATCCATGCTAGGCAGGCACTGTACCACTCAGCCACCTTCCCAGCCTAGTTATTCTTCTTAATTCAGTACAGTTCCTAAAGGTGGTACTCCTATGTAACCAGAACAACATATTGATATTCACTAGAGAGCTACAAAGCTTGTTCTGTAGCTCACACAATCCCCACAACACTAAAGGAGGCTTTTCCTAATTAAAAATTTGTTTTGGTAAGAGTCTCTTTTTCCACCTTTACATATTTCGTCATTATTAGAACATACTACCTGGGTTAGAAGCATGAGACCCTGAATCCAAACCCATTACCTTAAAATAATAATAAATAAACAACGTTCCCTCTCCGTTCGTAAAGCTACAACTAAATCTAAGGATTTTTTTTGTTTTTTGTTGGTCATGGGGCTTGAACTCTGGGCTTGGGCGCTGTCCGTGCACTCTTCAACTCAAGGCGAGCACTCTACTGCTTGAGCCACAGCACCACTTCTGGTTTTCTAGTGGTTTATTAGAGATAAGAGTCTCACGGAGTTTCCTGCCCGGGCTGGCTTTGATCCGTGATCCTCAGGTCTCAGCCTCCTGAGTAGCTAGGATTACAGGTGTGAGCCACCGGTGCCCGGCTGAATCTAAGGTTTTAAGTGTAAACTGACATTGGCTCAATGCAAGGTACATGGCAGGCATGACTCTTACCTTCCTTCACAGCAACTTGTATATTATGCTTTATGTCATGGAGGACTGAGTTAGCTCCAGTGTGATTGGTTATTTTGTTCATATTATTACTCTAGCATTAGGTATGAAGCCATCTATTTAGGAAACTCCACAAACAATAGAAATGATACATTTTAATGTAAATTAATAATTTCTTTCTTTGGCCTACAGGCTTTTATTTCTGTGAGGATGGAGCTAATGACTTAAAAAAAAAAATTTTAGTGTGATGCCCTGTGGCTCACACTTGTAATCCTACCTACCAGGAGGGTGAGAAGTGAGGAGCATGGTTCGAAGCCAGCACAGGCAGGAAAGTCTATGAGGCTCTTATCTCCAGTTAATCACAAAAAGAGCTGCAAGTGGAGCTGTGGCTCAAGTGGTAGAGTGATAGCCCTGAGCAAAGGAAACTCAGACTGTGCCCGAGCCCTGATTTCAAGTCCTAGGACTGGCACCAAAAATAAAAATAAAATAAAAACAGAACCAGTCTATAGTGCCTTTTTTAAAATGGCACATAATATTACCCTTCCTCACCTGAGTTGAATCTACATTTGAACAAGTCAAATAAGTTATCTATCACTATATTACTATATTTGGGTTGTTGTCCCCCCCCCCCCTGCATGTCCCAGGGCTTGAACTCAGAGCCTGGGTACTGTCCCTAAGTATCTTTGGCTCTAGGCAAACAGTCTACCACTTGAGCCACAGTGCCACTTCCAGCCTTTTCTGTTTTTGTAGTACTAAGGAATTGAACCCAGGGCTTCATTCATGCTAGGCAAGCACTCTTACCATTAAGCCACATTCCTAGCCCCTATGTTTGGGTTTTTATCATCATTATTACTTTTTTGTGTGTGTCAGTCATAGGGCTTAAACTCTGGGCCTGGGTACTGTCCCTGTGCTCTTCAGCTCAAGGTGAGCACTCTACCACTTGAGCCACAGCACCACTTCCAGTTTTCTGGTGGTTCATTGGAGATACAAGTCTCACAGACTTTCCTGCCCAAGCTGGCTTTGAACCATGATCTTTAGATCTCAGCCTTCTGAGTAGCTAGGATTACAGGTGTGAACCACCAGTGTCCAGCTATTATTACTTTTTTTTTTTTTGGGGGGGGAGGTCAGTAATAGGGCCTGAACTCTGGTCCCTCAGCTCTTCAGCTCAAGGCTAGCACTCTACCACTTGAGCCATAGCACCACTTCAGTTTTTTCTGCTTATGTGGTACTGAGGAATTGAACCCAGGGCCTCATGCATGCAAGGCAAGCGCTCTACCACTGATCCACCGTCCTGGCCTTGTCTTTCTTTCATCAGCACTAGGGTTTGAACTCAAGGTCCTGTGCTTGTACACTCTGCCATCTGAACCAAACCTCTAGCCCCTGGATCTCATGTTTTTGCCAGGGCAGCCTCTCAGACCCTGGCAGATGCTCCCAATTCTACTTTCAGAATAGCTAACATTGTAGGTGTGCTCTACCATGTCCAGCCTAATATCTTTTTTTTTTGGCCTGTTTTGGGGCTTGAACTTTGGGCCCAGGCACTGTCCCTGAGCTCAAGACTAGTGTTCTACCACTTGAGCCACAGTGCCACTGCTGGCTTTTTCTGTGATTAATTGGCAATAAGAATCTCAGGGACTTGGCCTGGGAATATGGTTTAGTGGTAAAGTGTTTGCCTAGCATGCCTAAGCCCTGGGTTCCATTCCTCAGTACTACATAAACAGAAAAAACTAGAGGTGACACTGTGGCTCAAGTGGTAGAGTGCTAGCCTTGAGAAAAAGAAGCTAAGGGACAGTGCCCAGGCCCTGAATTAAAGCCCCAGGACTGGCCAAAAAAAAGTAAATCTCATAGACTTAACTGTCCAGACGCGATCCTCAGATCTTGGCCTCCGAGAAGCCAGGATTACAGGCGTGAGCCTCCAACTCTAGGCCAGCCTAATATCTTGACAATTGTTTTCTTTGCTTTTTTTTTTTTTCTTTCTCTTTTGAGTAGCTCATAATTTTTGGGGGGGAGTGGGGGGTGGGGTCCAGTTGTGGGGCCTGAACACTGGGCCTGGGTGCTGTCCCTGTACTCTTCAGCTCAAGGCTAGCTCTCTACCACTTGAGCCACAGTGCCACTTCCGGCTTTTTTTTTCTGCTTATGTGGTGCTGAGGAATCGAACCCAGGGCCTCAGGCAAGCGCTCTACCACTGAGCCACCTTCCCAGCCCTAACTTTTTTATTGAATGTAAATAAACTGTCTGGAGAGATAGCCTGTCCTGCTGTACAGCCATAGGTTTTGTTCTGATTGCTATGATTACTTTGCATGTACTACCTGAGTCAGGTTCCTCTGGCATTTTCTTGTGCTTATGGAGGGAGTTCAGCCCTCACAGAGTCTGTACCTTAAACAGAGATCTCTATGCTTGCTTCATTCCAGTCATAGACTGCTTTGTCATCCAGGGCTTCATGGCCTGGGTTGGAGACCAGACTTGACTATCCTGACCTATCTTCAGTCACCAGATGCTATTTCTCTGAGTTTTTTGTTGTTGTTGTTAGTGGTGGTGGTAGTCGTGGGCCTGAACTCTGGGCCTGGGCGCTGTCCCTTAGCACTTCAGCTCACAGCTAGTACTCTACGACTTTAGCCACAGAACCACTTCCAGCTTTTTCTGCTTATGTGGTGCTGAGGAATTGAACCCAGGGCATGCAAGGCAAGTACCACTGAGCCACCATCCCAGCCCAGTGAGCTACCATCCCACCCCTTTGCTGCGTTTTTTTATGGTTTGTTTTCTTTTGTTTTTTGCTTTTTGGTTTTGGCCAATCCTGGGACTTGAACTAAGGGCCTGGGCACTGTCCCTGAGCCTGTCTGTGCTCAAGGCTAGCACTCTACCACTTGAGCCATAATGCCACTTCCAGCTTTTTCTGTGTATGTGGTACTGCAGAATAGAACCTGGGGCTTCATGTATGCTAGGCAAACACCCTACCACTAAGCCACATTCCAAGCCTCACTTAGGTTTAGGATTGAACTCTTCTCTGTAATACTGCTCCTTCTGTAGCTGGCGATGACCTTCACTATCTGAGCCCATGATCAGAGGTAGTGGATGTTTTCTTTGTTCCAGCCACAGTGACTGTTATCAGTGTCTTTCCAGTGAGTTCCATCTTTTGTTTCACGGGTAAGAAGAGGCTAGGCAATTGTTTATCCTCCCCTTCTCCAGACCTGGGCCTCCCAGGGAGGCTTTCTCATGAAGGAGATCTATGCAAAAGAATGCTATTGTATATGACTCTCTCAGGCTCTTTAGAGATGAATGGCTTCTCCTCACCCTCTTGTCTTTCAGTCAGTACCATCTTCCTTCTTCAGTGAGCACAAATCAGTTCACAGTCTCTTCTCTCCATGATCACCTGCTTCAGGCTCTTGAGTTACATGTACTCTTAGCTTTTTCCAGTTTTGGGGATATGAGTGATGCTCTTTCTTACTTTCTCCCTCCTGGGGAGAGCAAGTTAACATACAATTAATAATAGCAACAATGATATTGCATCTGACATATACTTAATAAAAGAGATTCTGAATATTGAGTCAGATTGGTTAGTACAGCCTTATGACTTCTCGCTGCCATATTGGCGTTTGCGCTTCTCTCGCTTCTGGCAGTGAATGTAGATTGCATTAACGTCAGGGAGCTAGTGGTCAGGGACTAGGGCTACCAACAAGGGTTTGCATGCTGATGTGGCAGAGACAAAGATGAGATGATGGAAGCTCTATCTGGACTGCTTACCAGTTGCAGGACTTGTTCTAAGAGAAAGCTAAGTTCTGTCCAGATGGAGAACTCTGGCAAGCACCCAGCCAAGTCAGTAGGATATCTTCATGTGGCTAACCTTAGGATGGATATGGTAGAGCACGTTAATAGGGTCCAGGACCACCACCAAGGTAGCCCTTCACCCTCAGTGTTATTTCTGGCCCACGTTCTTAAGGTGTGACATTGAGGGTTTGCCACAGTCTATTCTGCCTCCAACCTTTTACAAGAACTGTTAGCATTTGGCATGTCTCTCATAGGTAACCATTACTTGGATGCCTAAGGCAAGACAAATCAAATTAAAGCATGTTTTATTTTTCAGCTGCTTTTGTCCAAATCTTCAGTCTTAAACACTATGGGGATGTTTCTACTCACTGTAGAAGTTCCCTTGTCATTGTGCATAGATAGGCCCTCAGAATCTGATGACTGTAGTTCTCAGGTCTCTTTGTTGAGGGTCTTGAGGCATCCTGAGACCCATTGTTAGCACTTGTCTTCCCAAACTAATTTCTGAAACAATTACAGAATAAAATGCGTGGGCTATAAGTATAGAGCACTTGCCTAGCATATGCGAGGCAATGAAGGAATGGACGAAAAATAGAGCTTCTGCCAGGTGCCAGTGGCTCTTGCTTATATTGCTACTCAAGAAGCTGAGATCTGAAGATCAGTTAAAAGTCAGCCTTGGGCTGGGAAGGTGGCTAGTGGTAGAGCGCTTGCCTTGCATGCATGAGGCCCTGGGTTCAATTCTTCAGCACCACATAAGCAGAAAAAGCCAGAAGTAGCACTGTGGCTCAAGTGGTAGAGCCCTAGCCTTGAGCTGAAGAGCTGAGGGACAGGGCCCAGTCCCAGAGTTCAGGTCCCACAACCAACCCACCCCCCCAAAAAAAAAAAAGTCAGCCTTGGCAAGAAGGTCTGAGAGACTATCTCCAATTAACCAGCAAAATGCCAGGCTGGAAACATGGCTCAAGAAGTAGAGTGTGCCAGCCACAAACAAAAAAGCTGATCATGGGGCTTTGAATTCAACTCCCAGTTGTCAGTATTTAAACAGAAAGAAAAAAGCTAGGCACTCATGGATCACCCCTGTAGTGCAGGCTGAGATCTTGAGTATCATGATTCAAAGCCTGCCTGGGCAGGAAAGTCCATGAGACTTTTTATCTCCAATTAACCACCAGAAAACCAGAAGTGATGCTATGGCTCAAGTGGTAGAGCCCTCACCTTGAGCTGAAGAGCTCAGGGACAGCGCCCAGGCCCAGAGTTCAGGCCCTACGACCAAAAAAAAAGAAGAAGAAAGCTTCTATCAAATATGTCAAATATGCGCATACACACACACACACACACACACAGAAGGCTGATGGGAAATAGAAATATTTATAGGTAAAGCCCAATTGGAAAATGTAGTGTGTGTGTGTGTGTGTGTGTGTGTGTGTGTGTGTGTGTGTGTGTGTGTGTGTGTGTGTGTGTGTGTGTGTGTGTGTGTGTGTGTGTGTGTGTGTGTGTGTGTGTGTGTGTGTGTGTGTGTGTGTGTGTCAGTTAATGTCCTTTCTAATACTGGACTTCAGGATGAAACCAGGCGCTCAGGTTCCTCTCTATTGGGGTCCAAGAAAGGGTGGAACAGATTAATTTCTAAGTTGTGACTGAGCCCAAAACACCTAGTTCCTATCCACACAGATGGGAAAGAAGACAACATTCTGGTTGTCATCCTTGCCTATGATCTCAGCATCTACTGAGAGCTTGCTGACTCTGCACTTTGCCCTGACGTTGCTCCCACTGGCACCTGCCATAACCCCAGTGTCCTTGGATACGAGTGTTCTACTCTCACAATCTGCTGTGAGGCTTCTTGTCCTAGAACCTCCCTCAAGTATGACAGTTCCTCCCAGCAGTCCTCAGAGGAGGCCTTGGAGAGTCGCTGAAGCCTAACATCCTGAGCCTGAGGGCCAGGTTGGGCTCTAGGGAAGCCATAGGGCACCCTGGACCCTGTGGTGCTAGAAAGCCTGACCACCATCTGCAACATGAATAGCCTTGGCCCTTCCCCCAGAAACCCTGAAGGGCCTCAGGGCCTTGCCATGCAGTCAGCCTTGTACTTCTCCAGCCAAGTGTGCCCTTGATGAGAGGCCTCCTCACACCACCCAGACTCTCAGGGCAGCACCCCACACAAGGTTTTGGCGTTGAGGCTTTCTAAATTTTTGGTAGTACTGGGGTTTAACTCAGGGCCTCTGCTTTATTAGGCAAGTATCTACTGCTATACCATACCTTCTGTACTCCTTTGCACTGTTGTTTTTTTTGTTTGTTTGTTTGTTTTGTTTTTTCAATAGGCTGTCATTCCTTACCCAGACTCAAATCTGGACTGTGGCTCTTCCTTTTTTTTTTTCATGCCATAGGTAGAGTGGTTGTGATAGAATGTGGGGGTGGGGGGTGGAGAGGGGAGTTAAATGGAAATAGAGTCTCATAGATGGACTGACTTTGAATTACTAGGATTACAAGCAGGAGCCACCAGTGCCTGGCAGTAGTGCAGTTTTTTGGACTTTTTTTTTTTTTTTTTTTCCTACTGCTGTCCTGAAACTCTGATCTCAGATAACAGGCACATGGTACCAAGCCTGGCTATTGGTTAAGGATGTCTTTTTTTTTTTTTTTTTTTTTTTGGGTCCGGTCGTGGGGCCTGAACTCCGGGCCTGGGCGCTGTCCCTCAGCTCTTCAGCTCAAGGCTAGCGCTCTACCACTTGAGCCATAGTGCCACTTCCAGCCTTTTTTTTCCTGCTTATGTGGTGCTGAGGAATCGAACCCAGGGCCTCATGCTTGCAAGGCAAGCACTCTACCACTGAGCCACCTTCCCAGCCCCCATCTCAACCTTCTAAGTAGCTACTGCATGAACACTAGTGCCCAGCTTTGAGAGTCATTCTTAACCTTAACATCTGTCTGAGATGTGAAATAGAGTTATCCTCTGTAGCACCTACACCCATATAAAGCCTCCAGAGCTCATGGCTTGATCCTAAAAGTGTCTCCACCCATTCCTGCCAGCCACTCACACTGCCTTCTCCACAGGCCTCACTTCCAGAATAAAGGTAACATTCCTACTGCATAGCTCCTGGTCCCCTATACGACATTATTTTCCACAGAGGCCACATGTAGTGTGGCCCGTGCCTATAATCCCTATAATAATTATAATGCCTATGATCTCAGACTCTCAAGAAATAGACATCAGGAGGATTAAGGCCAGCCCAGACCCAAACAAAAGCAATCTCAGTATCAGAACAAAGACTCGAGCTTGTCATTCCAGCTACCTGGAGCATAAATGAGAGAATCCCAGGCCAGCCTGGATATAAACATAAGATTCTATGCTAAAAATGACTCAAGGACTGGGGACATAGCTCAGGCAGTAGAGTATCTGTCTAGCAAGCACAAGCCCCTGAATTCAATTCATGTGTGTGTGTGTATTTTCCCCCTACACAGAAGCTCTGACCACTCACCACATACACACCCACTGGCCCATGATAACATTCCTTTTCCTACGTATTAAGTATTCAGGTCTCCCTTGCCCAGGCTAGCCTTTGCTGCTCCCATGCTACTGTATTACCCTGCGAGACTTGTACAGACCTAGAGGTCCTGCACTTCTGTCTCATGTGGTCCTTGGAAGCTCAGTCAGTCCACACAACTACAACTAGAAGGGCTGAGTATGGTGGCACAGGGATGTACACGCTGTGAGCCTGTGTGCCCTCTGCGTAGGGCATCATCTCAGACTGGAGCTGATATCTCCCTCTTCACCCCATGGTATTAAGTCTATCTCGGGATATGCCACCTTTTGATTTCTCCACAGAAATCAGCAAAGTCGATGTTAGGGCTGCTCTCTGCAGTTTTGAATAGTGTTAGCTTTATTGTGGATTTGTTGTTTCAGAATGCAAAACGAAGGAAGAAAACCAAACTATAGACTTAAGTTTAAAGTCGTTAGCTTCCAATGAAGTAACAGTGATTCCAGGAAAAACACACGTGGGAAGGACTGAGCAAGAACATCACCAAACAGAGCAGAGCTTCTGCCTGAGTTCAAACCCTGTTGGCCCCCATAAGCTTCCAGTCACAAAGCACCAGACAGCTTCTGGTGGGGACAGACCATACATGTGCATCCAGTGTGGGAAATGCTTCAGTCGGAGTTCCCATCTCCTTCAGCATCAGCGAATCCATACTGGTGAGAAACCCTATGTATGCAACATTTGTGGGAAAGCATTCAGCCAGAGCTCAGTCCTCAGCAAGCACAGGAGAATCCACACGGGTGAGAAGCCCTATGAATGTAATGAGTGTGGAAAAGCCTTTAGAGTGAGCTCAGACCTTGCTCAGCACCACAAGATACACACAGGAGAGAAGCCCCATGAGTGTCTGGAGTGTCGCAAGGCCTTCACGCAGCTCTCACATCTCATCCAGCACCAGCGGATCCACACCGGGGAGAGGCCGTATGTGTGTCCCTTGTGTGGGAAAGCCTTCAACCACAGCACTGTGCTGCGGAGCCACCAGAGGGTACACACTGGGGAGAAGCCTCATGGGTGCAGTGAGTGTGGCAAGACCTTCAGTGTGAAGAGGACACTGCTGCAGCACCAGCGGGTCCACACCGGAGAGAAGCCCTACACGTGCAGCGAGTGTGGCAAAGCCTTCAGCGATCGCTCTGTCCTCATCCAGCACCACAACGTGCACACTGGAGAGAAGCCTTATGAGTGCAGCGAGTGCGGCAAGACCTTCAGCCATCGGTCAACCCTGATGAACCATGAACGTATCCACACCGAAGAGAAGCCCTATGCCTGCTATGAGTGCGGGAAGGCCTTTGTGCAGCACTCACATCTGATCCAACACCAGCGGGTACACACAGGGGAGAAACCCTATGTGTGTGGGGAGTGCGGACACGCTTTCAGTGCTCGCCGGTCTCTGGTCCAGCATGAGAGAATTCATACAGGCGAGAAGCCGTTCCAGTGTACCGAGTGTGGCAAGTCCTTCAGCCTAAAGGCAACTCTGATCGTGCATCTGAGAACCCACACTGGTGAAAAGCCCTACGAGTGTAACAGCTGTGGCAAGGCCTTTAGCCAGTACTCAGTGCTCATCCAGCACCAGCGTATACACACAGGGGAGAAGCCCTATGAGTGTGGGGAGTGTGGGCGTGCCTTCAATCAGCACGGGCACCTGATCCAGCACCAGAAAGTACACAAGAAGCTGTGAGGTGACTGGCCTTCAGGGACCAAGCTGGAAAACGCACCAGGACACAGACAGCCTCCCAGGGAGGAGCCCCTGTGAACTCTGTGGGACTCCCTTCACCTTGATGACCGTGTCACAGGCTGATTCCGTGCCTCCCCTGTGTAAAGACTAAACAGGGTAGCCTTTGTCTTTATCATCTTGAAGTTATATTGGTGAGTCATCCTAGGATTAAGATATTGATATAAAGATAGCCACAATACTTTTTTGGTTTGACAATAGTTTGACATGAGTAAGGAAGGGCTCTTATCCCAAAAAAACTTTCTTCCATTCCAAATAAAATGCTTTATTTTAGGTTGCTATATGCTTTTACTAAATATAACCATTCTATTTATTCTAGCATACTGGACTATTCCTAGTATTAAAACCCTGAAGTGTGTGAATAGGATGTCACTGGATATGGTGAAAGGGCTGAAATCGAAGTATAACAAAATGCTTGTTTTGCATGAAAAAAAAGGAAAGTAAAGCTTTGTCACTGAGAACTTATATAAAATTTAAAAAGCTTATCTGATGCTTCATAAAAATTCAACTGAAATTCAGCTAACAACTGGTGGCATAAATCCTGTAATCTTGACATTCCACAGGCTGATAGAGGATTGTAAATTTATGGCCAGCCTGGGCTACATAAACTTCTGGTTAATAAACCTTATTTGAACCATAGAATTCCACCCCTGGCCCACAAAGGGCATGTCCTTTTCACATTACAAAAAAAAAGTAGCCAGGTGCTGGTGGCTTATGCCTGTAATCCTAGCTACTCAGGAGGCTGAGATATGAGGATCATGGTTCAGAGCCAGCCAGAGCCGGAAACTCCATGAGACCCTTAACCTCCAATAAACCACCAGAAAACCAGAAGTGGCACTGTGGCTCAGAAGCGGTAGAGTGCTTGCCTTGAGCTGAAGCGTGTATGGAAAGCGCTCAGGTCCAGAGTTCAAGCCCCATGACCGAGCCAAAAAAAAAAAAAAAAAATTCCATCCCACTAGCTCTAAGATTTTAATTCATTCTAGCATTGCTAAAAACTTAGCCTAAGCCAGGTGCCAGTGGCTCACGCCTGTAATCCTAGCTATTCAGGAGGCTGAGATCTGAGGATTGAGGTTCAAAGCCAGCATGGGCAGAAAAGTCCTGAGACTTATCTCCAATTAACCAAGAGAAAACTGAAGTGCCACTGTGGCTCAAGTGGCAGATCACTTGCCTTGAGCCCACGATCCCAGGGACAGTGCCCAGGCAGAGTTCAAGCCCCACAACTGACAAAGTCTAAGCCTAAATTCTTATCTGAGATTCAAATTCAACTCCTTCCAGCTGTAAGCATGGGAAAGTTTTTGAAGGTAATGCTAGGGACAGGAGGCAGAAAGTGGTAGCATTGACCAGGAAGCATTGCACTCATAACCCAACTTAGGAAATTATAGCTCCTATGTACAACTATTTAATGGGGGGAGGGGGAGAGAACAAGTGGTATACTTCCCAGATACAGTGGTGGAACAGCAAAAGCAGCTCAGGTAGTGTCCACATCCTGAGTTCAAGCCCCAGGCCTGGCAAAGAAAAAGTACTCTTCATATATTGGAGAAAATATAGAATGCTTCATAATAGCAGGTGCTAAACTGTCAGTCTGGGGACACATCAGACACAAGTTAGTGGAGTTGAAACCCTGAAAACATCTTACAAAAAGCCTCCTCTGGGGCTGGGAAGGTGGCTCAGTGGTAGAGCACTTGCCTTGCACAAGTACGTATGAGGCCCTGGGTTTGATTCCTCAGCACCCCATAAGCAAAAGGAAAAAAGAAGCGGTGCTGTGGCTCAAGTGGTAGAGCGCTAGCTTAGAGCTGAAGAACTGAGGGACAGAGCCCAGGCCCAGAGTTCAGGCCCCATGACTGAACCCCCAAAAAAGAAAAAGCCTCCTCTGTATGAATCCTACAAAAATTCTTGATAATGTAATTTAATGTTACCAGATGCTTGTGTGCAAAGTAACAGCACAGCTGTTTAAAGAAAATCAAGGGCTGGGAAGGTGGCTCAGTGGTAGAGCGCTTGCCTTGCATGCCTGAGCCCTGGGTTCGATTCCTCAGCACCACATAAGCAAAAAGAAAAAAAGCCGGAAGTGGCGCTTTGGCTCAAGTGGTAGAGTGCTAGCCTTGAGCTGAAGAGCTGAGGGACAGCGCCCAGGCTCAGAGTTCAGGCCCCACAACCGGACCCAAAAAAAAAAAAAAAAAAAAAAAAATCAAATAAAATTGCAGCATATGTACACAGAATTTTTGGTTGGTTGTGGGGCTTGAACTCTGGGCCTGAGTGCTGTCCCTCAGCGCTTCAGCTCAAGGCAAGCGCTCTACCACTTGAGCAACGGCACCGCTTCCAGCTTTCTGGTGGTTTATTGGAGATGAGTCTCACAGACTTTCCTGCCCAGGCTGACTTTGAACCGATATCCTCAGATATCAGCCTCCTGAGTAAGCTAGGATTACAGGCGTGAGCCACCGGTGCCCAGCTATATAGATTTTTAAGAAACATGCAACATTAGGTGTAATGAAGTCATGAGTTAAAAAGATTAGTCAGAAAAGGTATCTCTCTGAAGCGATGAACCTACAGCCTTGGATCCAAACAGCTTATTTTCACGTCTTGGGGATTGAACTCAGGGCCTGCGCACTGTCCGAACTGCTTTTGCTCAAGGATAGTACTCTACCACTTGAGCCACAGTGCCACTGCTGGCTTGTTTATGTAGTAAAGGAATCGAACCCAGGGCTTCACGCATACTAGGCAAGCACTCTACCACTAGGCCAGTCCCAGCCCAAATTTTAAATGCTTTTTTTTTTCAGGTCCAAGACTAGGATTCAAACTGAGTACCTGCCAAGCAAAGTGCTTATCTAGCAGGTATAATGCTGAGTTCGGTCTCGAGAACCACTAAATAAAAAACTGGGCATCCTGGGGCCTGCTTGTAATCCCAGAATTCCAAGGTCTTAGCCAGAATAGTTTTGAAAGCCAACCTGGGCTACTTGGCAAGAACTCAAGAAATAAACAGCCAGGTGCTAGTGGCTCATGCCTGTAATCCTAGCTACTCAGGAGGCTGAGATCTGAAGATCACAGTTCAAAGCCAGCCCAGGCAGCAAAGGCTGTGAGACTCTATCTCCAATAAACCACCAGAAAACCTCAAGTGGTGGTGGCTCAAGAGGTAGAACGCTTGCCTTGAGCTGAGGGACAGTGCCCAGGCCGAGTTCAAACACCATGACTGACCAAACAAAAAAGACACCAACCCAAGTCCCAGCTCGTTATGCCATGGTTTTGAGCCCGTCCTTGGGGAGCAAACTCCTATTCCTGTAGTCTTACAGCCCATCTCACTGGTAGTCTCTTCAACCTTCATTCTACCAAAAGGCTCCACAGCATGATCCCTAACCCTGAAACCACAGAAACATACGTAAGCACGACCTAATAGCCAAAGACATGTTTTATTGATCCCTTCCACTTTAGTTCTCTTTCTCCTGCACAGTCTTGGTTCCACGGAGCCGCCCAGTCCGACGGGCCGCGATGAGACCCACTTTACGTCCAGCAGGGGCATCTCTACGGATGGTGGAGGGTTTGCCGATGTGCTGGTGGTTACCACCTCCAAACGGATGCTCCACAGGCTAAAGACAAAGGGAGATGATGGCATTAGTGTAAGGGTGACCTCAACTTGCTCTGGGAAGGCTATAATAGGATCAAGTGTGCCCTTTGGCTACAAATCGCCATTTAGTGGTTCTACTAAAAATATTGCCCAGTAGGGGACAGCCATAAGGCACTTTAGCCCCAGGTACTCCACTCCCCATTTCTAGAATACTTACATTCATGGCCACACCCCGTACACGGGGCCAGCAGTTCCTCTTGGCCTTATACTTGTGGTAGGCACGGCCAGCCTTCAAGATAGGTTTGTCAATTCGGCCTCCCCCAGCCACTACACCTGTAGGAAAGATCACATACCTCGAGGATGTGCATCACAGGACACCACAGTTAAAACCTCCATTGGCCTTCTACTAGTTCCCTACATCTCTGCAATGATCACTTTCAAAGGACTCTCACAACCACCATATAGAAACCTTAGTTTCTATATGTGAACTACATACAGTGAACTAACACAGAAACCTCTTTCATCTCTCAAGTCAAACCACTCTCCATCAGGTTGAGGACTTAATGAGATCAGCTGCCCAGGGATTTCCAGAACATCCTTAACATCTGAGCACCCCCTCCTCAACGTGACAAAATCCCTGAACATCCTCAACACCTGAGCACCCCCTCCCCCCCAACGTGACAAAATCCCTGAACATCCTCAACATCTGAGCACCCCCTCCCCTACGTGACAAAGCCCACTGCAAACAGCCTTACTTATTTTGTGAACATAACCCTGGAATGAAAACACTGAACAGTACTCAACTTATTTTTACCTGACATTATAATCTCTGAAACTATAAAGTTAACCAACTGGATCCAAGCACAGGAAATAGAAATTGTTTAGGACCTAAGTCTAGAGCAGAAACTTCAAACCAGCAGTGAAATGTATATGCTGCCTACTCTAAGTCAATACAACTAAAGCTGTCAAAAAAAAAAAAGTCATGCCAGGTAGTTCACGCCTGTAACGCTAGTTACTCAGGAGGCTGAGATAGGAGGATTGCCGATAAAAGCCAGCCTGGGCAGGTAAGTCTGAGACTCTTATCTCCAATTAACCACTCAGAAAACCAGAAGTGGCTCTAGTGGCAGGGCGCTAGCCTTGAGCTGAAGAGCTGAGGGACAGCACCCAGGCCCAGAGTTGAAGCCCCATGACACACAAAAAAAAGAAAAAAAGTAGTCATTCAAGTTCCAGAGTCTAGTACCTCTAGACTGGTAGTGTTCAGTGTGACCTGTCTGGCACTCACCAACAACAGCTCTGTTGGCAGAAGAGATGACCTTCTTGGAGCCGGATGGCAGCTTCACACGGGTCTTCTTGGTCTCGGGATTGTGTGAAATGACAGTTGCGTAATTCCCGGAGGCCCGAGCCAGCTTGCCCCGGTCCCCAGGCTTCTCTTCCAGACAGCACACAATAGTACCCTCAGGCATGGTGCCCACGGGAAGAACATTGCCAATGTTGAGCTGGGCTGCAACAGAAGTGGTACCGAGAAGTCAAAAGCAACGTGAAACATCTCCCCAGGCAATCCCCAAAGCGGAGATGGCAGCGTCCAACGTCAAGCCCTCCAGTCTCTTTCAAGCGCTTCTATATTGATTTCTCTCTCAGGCCCAGTCGACCCACATGGATCGCCCACTTGAGGCCTCCGCCAGCAAAGGTTCCAGCGGAGCCGAAACCGAGAACGCCAAGCCGGCTCCCCACCTCTCCGCAAGGCTCACCCTTCTTGCCACAGTACACGAACTGGCCCGTGTGGATGCCCTCGGCGGCTATGAACAGCTCCGTCCGTTTCTTGAACCGGTAGGGATCGCGGAAGACCACTTTGGCGAGGGGCGCCCCGCGGCCGGGGTCGTGGATGATGTCCTGGGGAAGGCAGCAGCGTGACGGCGCGGCCGTCGGGGAGCCCCTTCCCCCGCCCGCCGGCCGGCGGTCCCCGCACCTTCACGATGCCTTTGATGTAGCCGTGCCTCTCCGCGAAGTCCACGGCGCGCAGGCGTGCGGCGCCCTTGCGGTGCTTCACGTGCGCGCGGAACACGGAGCCTGCGCCCTTCCTCTGCCCGCGGATCACACGGCCCATAGCTGCGGGTGTGAAGGCGGCCCAGCGTCAGCGCCCCGCCAACCCCAGGGCCCGGGACCGGCCCCAGGGCCCGGCACCACCACCCCGGGACGCCCCCGACTGCTGCCCGGCACGCGCCCGCGCCTTCAGAAGAGTCGCCTGGGGTGCAGGTCGGGACCCCGCTCCACGAGCGACAGCAGAGAGTGGCAGAAGGCGGCGGATGGCAGCGGATGGACACAAGGCCAAGACGCCAAGCGGCCACTTACCTGCTTCCGAGCGCGGCCGAAAGAGGAAAGGGCGAGCCGGCGAGCCGCCTTATCTTCCGGGGCGTGGTCAGAGGCGGCGGCAGCTTCCTGCCGCAGTGCACTCCGGGATGTGTAGTTGCCTGCGCCTCCCGCTGCCCGGGCTCCCGCGCAGGCGCACTAGGGAAGGTGCCGTGGTACCCGGCGCGCAGGGCCGCGGTAGTGTGGGCAGCCGGCGCGCCCTCGTGGCTGAGGAGTCCTCTTCTGGCTGCGGCTTCGTCCGGGACACGGGAGGAGAGCTACTCCAGCCTCGAAGGCCGGGCCGGGCCTGGGTGGAATGAGGGTCCCTCTGACCACGGCGCGCCGGGGCGGCGGCAGCTGGACGGCGCCGCTTTGCGGAGCGGGAACGCGGGTCCACCGCCTGCCTTTCGGCCGCTCCCGCTCGCTGGGCCTTGGGCCCCTGCGGGGTCGGGAAGAGGCACCCAGGGGCCTGGAGGGAGGCGCCAGGGCGGGCCAGGGGAGGGGTCTCTGGTGCTGGTGTCGGCGGCGGCTTGAGCTCGGGCCCGGGCGCACGGCGCAGCCGCAGGGCCGCCGAAGGCAAGGAGTCCCCGAGGAAGGCCAGGGGCCGGGGAACGTCGGGCAGGACCGTTTTTCCAGAAGAAACTTGTAGACACCAGCCACTTTGGGCTCCCGGAGTGGCTGAATGAAGTGCGCCCTGACGAGGCCAGGCCCTGCAGACTTCACGAGAAACTCCGGCCGCCCCTCCTCCATTCTGTGTGCGCACCTGCAGTTACCGGCACGGACCTCAAGCTCTTCAATTTTTTTGTTCAAGGCTGGTGGTGCTCAATCACTTGAACCATACCTCTGGCTTTTTGCTGGTTAACTGGAGGTGAGTCTCTTGGACTCGTCTGCTGAATCCAGCTTCGAACCACGAACTTCTAATCTCAGCTTCCTTAGTATCTATAATTACACACTGGCACACCACTGTTCCTTACAGTCTAGAAGTGGCTCAGCCCTCCTGGCTGATGGTGTGACATGAAGCAGGGACTCCACAGACATGGTTCACCTGATGGAGGCGGCCAGTTGTGTGGGGGCATTCCTCTCTAGCCATGGAGCTCTTGGGCACTCGCGGTGATGGATGTCCCAGAGACCGTCTAGTGGCCAGTACTTGCTAGGCAAGCACACTACCACTTAACTCACTCCTCTTGCTTTATTTTCTTTTTTCTTTGCTAGTCATGGTACCTAACTCTGGGCCTGGGCGCTGTCCCTCAGCTCTTCAGCTCAAGGCTAGCGCTCTACCACTTGAGCCACAGCACCACTTCCAGCTTTTTCTGCTTATGTGGTGCTGAGGAATCGAACCCAGGGCCTCATGCATGCAAGGCAAGCACTCTACCACTGAGCCACCTTCCCAGCCCCTAGCTTTTTTGCTTTATTTTCAAACAAGATCTTTTCTATTTTGCCAAGGCCCTCATATACTGTGATCTTCCTGATTATGCTTTGTGCACACCTGGGATTCCAGGTGAACATTTCTGCATCCTTTTATTTTTTGGTTGAGACGGGGCTTTAGGTACATTTTGCTGGAGCTGGTCTCCAACTGTGTTCTGCTCGCACATAGCTAGGATTTACAGGCAGGAGCCATCACACCTAGCTTAAAATTGTTTTTTATAAAGTCTTCAGCCGGGCGCAGGTGGCTCACGTCTGTAATCCTAGCTACTCAGGCTGAGATCTGAGGATCACAGTTCAAAGCCAGCCTAGGCAAGAAAGTCCATGACACTCATCTCCAGTAACCCACCAGAAAACCGGAAGTGGCACTGTGGCTTAAGTGGTTGAGTGCTCACCTTGAGCTGAAGAGCTGAAGGACAGTGCCCAGGCCCAAAGTTCAAGCCCCCCACAACTGACAAAAAAAAAAGCTTCAACTCCCATTCCTGTATGGGAAGTAGGATGTTTCTCTCTTCTCCATTCCTCCTTACTTTATCCTGTTAATCTGAAGTAACTTTTAAAATGTTCTTAAAGTGATTCTTTTTTAGTACTAAGTTTTTTTAATTGGGAAAATAACGTACAGAGGGTTACAATTACATGAGCAAGGTAATGAGTACATTTCTTATCTAGCATTTTTGCCTCCTCCTTTGTTTCCCCTTCCCATCCCTACCCTCCCACCCTTAAAGTGATTCCTGTGACATACACATAATTTAGTGCCAGTAATCATGGACCTCTGTTTTGCTTGCCTTGGCTTCTGTTCCCCAACAGCTGTAGCTGCTGGAGCTAAAACTGGACCTCCATCTCTGACCCTGTACAAAAATCAATTCTAAATGGATCAAAGAGCTTAAAGACCTGAAACTTCATTATTATCTTTTCTTATTAGCTTACATTATATAAGGGAAGATTTCATGTTACATTTTCACACATTTACAATACATTCTGATCAATCTTACACCCTCTATCACTCTTCCCTTAATCCCTTACCAAAAGAACTTCCACAGATTTCATCGCTGTTTTCATAGTTGCAAACGATCTACTTCAACCATATTGCTCCTTTCATCTATCTTGTTAGCCAAACCCTCCCACTAATACAAGCCACACGTACACACGTAGAATGTTTCTCTTTCCCCATCTGCCTATTGATCAACAGTTTGTACTGAGATTCTTTGTGCTGTTTTCATATATATTTGCGTTTCAAAATTACTTTCTTTTTCCCTTCCCCATTCCACTTCCCCTAAGTAATCCCTTAGATTCACGTTCTATATATAATTATATTGGTAGATGACTTTCTGGAATATCAATTTTCTTCCCTCTGGAATATATGCCCAGTAGTAGTATTGTGAGATCATAAGGAAGATCTATTTTTATCTTTTTGGTGGTGGTGGTCATGGGGAACTCTGGGCCTGGGTGCTGTCCCTCAGCTCTTCAGCTCAAGGTTAGCACTCTACCACTTGAGCCACAGCGCCACTTCCAGCTTTTTCTAAAAGCTTATGTGGTGCTGAGAAATTGAACTCAGGGCCTCATGCATGCAAGGCAAGCACTCTATCACTGAGCCACCTTCCCAGCCCCAGGGGATATGGGATTTGAACTCTGGGCCTGGGCGCTGTCCCTCAGCTCTTCAGCTCAAGGCTAGCGCTCTACCACAAGAGCCACAGCACCACTTCCAATTTTCTGGTGATTAATTGGAGATAAGAGTCTTAAGACTTTCCTGGCTGGCTTCAAACCTCAATCCTCAGATCCCAGCCTCCTGAGTAGCTACAGGCATGAAGCTTTCATAGCTGCAGCACAGGCCCTTTCAGTCTTCATGCCTTCTAGATTTTGTTCATGCTCACCCACTTTTCTTGGAAAGAAAGTTCCTTCCTCCAACCTCCTATACTAACTCACTGAAATCTATTAGCAATTAGGAAAAACATGCCAAATAAAATTTATTTCAAAACTGGAAAAACAAAATCACACGCTTACAATCCAGACCCTCAATAGGAGCCTGCTACATAGGAGGTGGGACTTCACACCAGCTGGAATGCCTGACACATGAGGGCTCAGTCCTGCAGTCTGCGCTCACACTTCTTTTCCAGCTCTACCACTTCTTTCAAGACCAGGGCCACACTATACCGAAGTTCCTGGAACTTAGCAGTGGGGACCTCCAAGCGGTAGGCAGATCCATCTGAGAGCTTCAGCTGCATCAGCACACTTGGCTGTAGGGAACGGGCCAGGGCACTGGTGGAGATTGCCACATCCACCCGCCATTGGAAACTGGAGATGTGGGGTAGCCAGGCCCCTGGCTGCTGGGCCACCCAGTCCAGCAGGGGCCGCTGTCCCCCAAATACTATGCTGGCCAAGTCTCCAACCAGGTCTGAGGGAATGCCAAGCTCCTGGAGCTGGTCTTTGAAGATGTCTACCTTCAGGCTACTGGGGGGCAACCGGAGGGCCTGCTGGAGGAGTGTGTATGTACCTCCAAGTAGGAGACCCAGCTGTTCCTCCGGGAAGTTGGCCCTGGCACTGAGGTGCTGTACGGCTTCTCGGCAGTCCTCCCCTTGCAGGCTGCAGACTACAAGCTTCAGCAGCTTTTTGAATGTGCTTCTGTCCAGACTTTCCAGGACCCTGGTCATTGCTGCCACTTCTGGAGGCAGCTGGGGCCCCAAGAAACTGGCCTGGCCAATATGACTGTCCGCTGGGTGATGCAGGTATGGAGCTGTAGCCCCCAAGCCAGACATCCTGCTTCCTCTTCCTTGATGGGCCCAAGTGGAGCGGCCGCCTGGAGCAGGTAAAAGAGGACAAAGATTCACATCCCCAGGTGTCAAAGACCAGGAAAAAAGACTCCTAGGATCCTCACCCTCAGAATGCGGACTGAGAACTAAGTGTGAAGAATGCCAGGGAGGCGGCCGGATGAATCCCAGTGCGAGGGAGGTCTCCCAGAGGAAGTGACCTCTGCGGTGAGCGGAGAGGAGGACCAAGGAGCAGGAAAGCCCCCGAGCGTCCTCGGAGTCAGTCACACAGCAGCTGGGGCCCCGTCCCCACTCCCGCCAGCGCGAAGGACCCTCACCTCAGACAGGGCGCCGCGGCGGGGGCTGCGGGGCCGCGGACCGGGCGTCCCCGCGGCCCCTTCCGGCAGGGTGGCCCCGCTGGCTCTCCCCCGCAGGGCCCCGCCGCGCCCGGCCCTGACTCCGCGCGGAAGGGGCCGCCTCGGCGCCCAGCCCGGGACAGACCGCCGCCCTCCCCCCGCCGCCGTGCCCCGCCGCCCTCCCCGCCGCCGCCCTCCCCGCCGCCGCCCTCCCCGCCGCCGCCCTCCCCGCCGCCGCCCTCCCCCCGCCGCCCTCCCCGCCGCCGTGCCCCGCCGCCCTCCCCCCGCCGCCGTGCCCCGCCGCCCTCCCCGCCGCCGCCCTCCCCGCCGCCGCCCTCCCCGCCGCCGCCCTCCCCCCGCCGCCGTGCCCCGCCGCCCTCCCCCCGCCGCCGTGCCCCGCCGCCCTCCCCGCCGCCGCCCTCCCCCCGCCGCCGTGCCCCGCCGCCCTCCCCCCCGCCGCCGTGCCCCGCCGCCCTCCCCGCCGCCGCCCTCCCCCCGCCGCCGCCGCCCTCCCCCCGCCGCCGCCCTCCCCCCGCCGCCGCCGCCCTCCCCCCGCCGCCGCCGCCCTCCCCCCGCCGCCGCCGCCCTCCCCCCGCCGCCGCCCTCCCCCCGCCGCCGCGCCGCGCACCTGGGGCGAAAGGGTCTCAGAGAAGCGGGGCCGGCCCCCGGAAGTGCGCGGCGACGCGCCCGGGCCCGCGCTAGGAGCCCGGGAGGCTGCCCTCTAGAGTCCGGGCGGAGCCGGAAGTGGGTCCCCTTATCGGGCACCGGGCGCCGGGCCCCGCCGCAGCGCCCAGCCCCGCCGCCTAGGACGCCTCGAGCTGTGAGCTTCGCGGTCGCCATCTCTGGAGCGCGAGCTACAGGCCTGCCAGAGGTACTCATCTCCCAGGACTGCCTAGGAAAGCAGCGCCGCAGCTCGGCGCCTGAGCCCCGGAGGCAGAGTCTGAGTCAGTGCCGGCGTGCCCAGGGTCTCGGGCCGGCCTCCCCGGCAGCTGCCCTCGCGCCCCCTGGGCTGGGCCCTCCGAGCTCTGCCTGCCCGTGGTGCTCCCCTTGGGCCTCTGTAAACCAGTCCACCAGTCACTGGCTTAGGGCCAATCTTTCTCTGGTCTGACACAATGGAACCCAACGCGAAGAATGCGCCTAACAGCTGTATTTATAATAGCCAAAGCACTACAACACAAATGCCCATCAACAGAGGACCAGATCAACATGAACCAGAATAGACCATTGTTCCCTAAAATGCAATGCTAAGAAACCAACTGGGCACTGATATCTCACACCTGTAATCCAGCTACTCAGGAGGCTGAGATTCTGAGGATCAAGGCCCAAAGCCAGCCTGGGTAGAAAAGCTCATGAGACTCTTCTATCCAGTTAACCAGCAAAAAGCCAGAAGTGGAGGTGTGGCTCAATTGGTAGAGAGCTATCTTTGAGAAACAAAAAAAAGGCAGGGAGGGGAATCCAAGACCCTGAGTTTGAGCCCAGAAACCAATGCATGCAGGTGTGTACACACGTACACACCCACACAGAGGCTTTTCCTGTGTTCTAATTTCAACAGGCTAATATTCTATCACGTTGAGCCACAGCTTCATGTGCACCCTTTTGAGGGTCAATTAAGAGTCTTGTGGAAGCCGGGCGCTGGTGGCTCACGCCTGTCATCCTAGCTACTCAGGAGGCTGAGATCTGAGGATCGCGGTTCAAAGCCAGCCCGGGCAGGAGAGAACGTGAGACTCCTATCTCCAATAAACCCCCAGAAAACCGGAAGTGGCGCTACTGTAGCTCAAGTGGTAGAGCGCTCGCCTTGGGCTGAAGAGCTGAGGGACAGCGCCCAGGCCCAGAGTTCAAGCCCCACAGCCGACAAAAAAAAAAAAAAAGTCTTGTGGACTTTTCTGCCTGGGCTTGCTTTGAACCACAATCCTCAGATCTCAGACTCCTGAGTAGCTAGAATTACAGGTATGAGCCACTGGCACCTAGATTTTCCCACAATTTTTATTTCCATGACATTGTCCCTTTTTGTTTGGGGGGGGGAGGTGTACAGTGTACGTAAGGGCTTGAACTCAGGGACTGGGCACTGTCTCTTACCTTTTTCACTCAAGTCTAACATTCTAGCACTTCAGCCATACCACCACTTTGGCTTCTTTTAGGTGATCAGTTGGAGAGAAGAGTCTCATAGATTTTCCTGCCTAGACTTACTTCAACCAGGATCCCCAGATCTCAGTCTCCTGAGTAGTTGGAATTATACGAGCAAGGGCTGGGAAGGTGGCTCAGTGGTAGAGTGCTTGCCTTGAATGTATGAGGCCCTGGATTCCATTCCTCAGCACCACATAAGCAGAAAAAGCCAGAAGTGGTGCTGTGGCTCTAGTGGTAGAGCTCTAACCTTGAGCTGAAGAGCTGAGGGACAGCATTCAGGCCCAGAGTTCAAGCCCAACAACAGACAAAAAAGAAAAAAAAAAAAGATACACTCTCTACACACTAGTGGCTCACACCTATAATCCTAGTTACTCAGAAGGCTGAGATCTGAGGATCACAGTTCAAAGCCAGCATTGGCAGGAGACTCATATCTCCAATTAATACTGGAGGTGGCACTGTGGCTTACGTGGTAGAACACTCACCTGGACAGTGTCCAGGCCCAGAGTTCAAGCCCCACAATTGACAAAAATAAAATTTTTATTTTTTCCCAGTCCTCGTGCTTGAATTCAGGGCCTGGATACTGCCCTAAGCTGCTTTTTGCTCAAGGTTATCACCCTACCACTTGTGTCACAGCGCCACTTCCAGCTTTTTCTGTTTATGTGGTGTTGAGGAATTGAACTCAGGACTTTGTTCATTCTAGTCAAGCACTATACCACTAAGCCACATTCCCATGCCCATAATAATTGTGTTTTGTTTTTCATCATGGGGCTTGAACTCTGGACCTGGGCACTGTCCCTTAGCTCTTCAACTCAAAGCTAGAGCTCTACCACTTGAGCCACAGCACCACTTCTGGTTTTCTGGTGGTTTATCGAAGAGTTTCATGGCTTTTTCTGCCCAAGCTGGCTTTGAACCGTGATCCTCAGATCTCAGCCTCTTCAATAGCTAGGATTACAGGGGTGAGCCACCAGTGCCCAGCTTCATAATAAAATTTTTAAAGATAGATTCTGAGCAAAACCTTGCTTCTCCCATCCTCAGCCTCCTCTATGGGTTGCCATTTTCAGTAGTTTGTGTACTATTGCTTATTTCAAGGTAGGAAGGCAAATATGTACATACATGTCAAACACCTCTTCTTTTTCAATTAGGAAGAAATATGTTCTGTAGAACAACTATCCCCGACTTGCTGGCCTCCTGGACGGAGCTCTTGCAATTTTCACATTGGAAGTCTGCCACCCTTGCCCACTACTATCTCTCTGTCTTTGGAGATTAAAGGCAGTCCTCCGGCTAGATGGCAGAATTTCCATAAGCCCTAAATACAGGATTCCTGCCTAGCACCAGATCATCTGTAACAGGCCCATGAAAATCCCTGAACTCCCAATGCTGACAACTCTGATGAGCAGGCAGGCTGTATTTCCTCAGTTGGCCATTGTGGAGAAATCGTCTTCGTACATGCAGCTTGGTCTGTGGAGTCCCTTTACCTGCTCAGATCATTGCAGGCAGTTGCTTTTATAGGTACCACTACAACAGCCATCATTCATGGAGGAAAAAACAACCCATCATGAGCCAGACACGTGAGGCTTATGTCTGTCATTCTAGCTACTGAGAGGATTTGAGGATTGAAGTTCAAAGCCAGGCCAGAAAGACAAATCTCAATTAATCCCCAAGTTAGGCACTAGTGGCTCAAGGCTATAATCTTAACTACTCAGGAGGCTGAGGCTAAGGGTTTGAACCCAGCCCACGCAGGAAATTCTTTGAGACTCTTATCTCTAATTAGTCACCAAAGACCTAGAAGTGGAACTGTAGTTCAAATGGTACAGCAAAAAGTATACGGACAGTGCCCAGGCCACGAGTTCAAACCCCAGGAACAGCACCATTCCCAAGGAGAAAAAAAAAGTGTGTGTGTGTGTGTGTATATATATATATATATATATATATATATATATATATATATATATATATGTATTCACCAATGCTTAATAAATTCTTGGTAAATAGACCCTTGTACGAACACATATGGAAGAAAAGGGGTTAACTGACTTATCTTGGATCAAGATAAACAAGATGTGAGATATATGTACATATATGCACAGAGGTGATTCTAACTACAGAATTTAGAAAAGTAAGAGTGTAAGTAATTTTAAAATACATTTTGTGGGCTGGGAAGGTGGCTCAGTGGTAGAGTGCTTGCCTTGCATGCATGAAGCCCTGGGTTCGATTCCTCAGCACCACATAAGCAAAAAGCAAAAAAAAAAAAAAAATACATTTTGTTGTTATTTTTTCACCAGTCCTGGGGGCTTGAACTCAGGGCCTGGGCACTGTCCCTAAACCTCTCTGTGCTTAAGATAAGCATGCTACCACTTAAGCCACAGTGCCACTTCTGGCTTTTTCTGTGTATGTGGTACTGAGGAATTGAACCTAGGGCTTCATGCATGCTAGGCAAGCACTCTATCACTGAGCCATCTTCCCAGCCTTTTTTTTTTTTTTTGGGGGGGGTCCAGTTGTGGACCTGAACTCTGGGCCTGGGTGCTGTCCCTCAGCTCTTCAGCTCAAGGCCAGCACTCTACCACTTGAGCCACAGCGCCACTTCCGGCTTTTTTGTTTTCTGCTTATGTGGTGCTGAGGAATGGAACCCAGGGCCTCATGCATGCAAGGCAAGCACTCTACCACTGAGCCACCTTCCCAGCCCCAGCCCTTTTTTTGTACTCATCCTGGGGCTTGACCTCAGGATCTGGGTACTATCCCTGAGCTTTTATGCCCAAGGCTAGTGATACACCACTTTGAGCCATAGCACCATTTCCTGGAACTAATAGTCTTACAGGCCAGATGCTGGTGGGTCACACCTGTAATCCTGGGTACACATAAGGCTGAGATCTGAGGATTGCGGTTCAAAGCCAGCTAGGACAGGAAAGTCTGTTAGACTCCTGTCTCCAGTTTACCATCAGAACACTGGAAGTGGTGCTGCGGCCCAGGCCATGAGTTCAAGCTCCACAACTAAACCACCAAAAAAAAAAAAGGTGGCTCAGTGGTAGATCGCTTGCCTTGCATGCCTGTAGGCCCTGGGTTCGATTACTCAGCACCGCATAAGCAAAAAGAAAAAAGCCGAAAGTAGCGCTGTGGCTCAAGTGGTAGAGCACTAGCCTTGAGCTGAAGAGCTGAGGGACAGCGCCCAGGCCCAGAGTTCAGGCCCCACGACCAGACCAAAAAAAAAAAAGTCACAGATTTTGAACTGTGATCTCTGATCTCAGCCTCCTGTGTAGCTAATGCCTGGCTAAAATACATTTTAACTATGCATATGTCAATGAAAGCTGTTGAACTGTAATAGGGGTGGGAATCAGGCCAAAGAAAAAGCAACAGAAAAGCCTATTCTAAGCAAAGGTAATAATATGCACGTCTGAAATGTCATGGTCAAAGCCCTTGTGTAATTTGTTGATGTTGGTCCTCGGCACTTTCCCTGAGCTTTCGTGCTCAAGGCTAGTGATCTATCACTTTCAGCCACAGCTTTACTGTTTTTTAGGTGGTTATGGAGATAAGTCTTATAAACTTTCCTAGTGGCCTGGCTTCAAATCATAATCCTCAGATCTTAGCCTCCTAAGTAGCTAGGATTATAGGTGTGAGCCACTAGTACCTGGCTCCCTTGGTGTAATTTTAATAAACTGAAAAAAAAAAAGAAATTCAAATAGGTTCTGAATATAGTTGAAGCAGTTGTTTGCATGTATGAAGATAGAACATGAAAACTACTGAAATTATTTAAAGGTGGGGGGGAATAATGGGCATGAGACGGACTGGAAAATATTTATGTTTATGTGACATTATCACAATAAAATGAAATCCTCCTTGTACAACTACTGAATGATTTTTTTTTTTCTTTTAACCTAGATGCCAGTGGATCATTCCTATAACCCTAGTTATCCAGGAGGCTGAAAACCCATAGTTCAAAAGGTAGCCCACGGGAAGGTGGCTTAGTGGTAGAGTGCTTGCCTAGCATGCATGAAGCCCTAGGTTCAATTCCTCAGTACCACATAAACAGAAAAGCCAGAAGTGGCCCTGTGGCTCAAGTGGTAAAGTGCTAGCTAGCCTTGAGCAAAACAAGCACAGGCCCTGAGTTCAATAAAAGTGCCCAGGCCCTGAGTTCAAGCCCCAGGACTGGCAAAAAAAACAGGTAGCTAGGCAGAAAAGTCTGTGAGACTCTATCTCCAATGACCCAGCAAGAGACAGGAGGTATAACTCAATGGTAAGAATGCTATCAATGAGAGAAAAAGGCAAGACCCCATGACCCTGAGTTCGAAACCTGCTATCAAGACACACACAAAAAGGTATCAAGAGCTGGGAAGGTGGCTCAGTGGTAGAGTGCTTGCCTTGCATGCATGAGGCCCTGGGTTCAATTCCTCAGCACACATAAGCAGGAAAATTAAAAAAAATAAAAATAAAAAGGTATCAAGTGAAACAAGTAAACACTACACATTGCACTTCCAAACCTCTATTGTAAATAACTCCTTATTGTTTTTTTCCCTTTTGTTGTTGTTAGTTGTGGGGTTGGAAGTCTGGGACTGGGCGCTGTCCCTGAGCTCTTTTTCCTCAAGGCTAGCGCTCTATCCTTTGAGCCACAGCTCCACCTCCATTCTTTGTGTGTGTGTGGGGGGGGGTCTTTTTTTTTTTTTTTGGTATAGAGGATCAAACCCAGGACACTGCACTTGCTAGGCAATCACTTTGCCACTGAGCTACATCCCAGCACCTTTTCCCTATTTTTTTTTTTTTTTTTTTTGTCGGTCGTGGGGCTTGAACTCTGGGCCTGGGCGCTGTCCTTGCACTCTTCAGCTCAAGGTGAGTGCTCTACCGCTTAAGCCACAGTGCCACTTCCGGTTTTCTAGTGGTTTATTGGAGATAAGAGTCTTACGGATGTTCCTGCCAGGGCAGGCTTTGAACCATGATTCTCAGATCTCAGCCTCTTGAGTAGCTAGGATTATAGGTATGAGCCACTGGTGCCCGGCTCTTTTCCCTTTCTTAACAGAACTTGAATTTGAACTCGGGGCTCATGCCTGCTTAGCAGACAGCATATCACTTGAGCCATGTCCCAGCACTATAATTTCTCTATCAGTGAAGTCATTTTGAACAGCTGATCCCAAGGCAATTATTCTGGGTGATATAACCTGATGTCTAACAGGGCTCATAGGAACTTCCTCATGCCTGCCCATCAATTTCAGGGCCTAGTTCTGCAAACTCCAAATATAGGTTGTTTCTTGGCTTTACCAACAAGTCAATGTCAAACACTGCAGCAATAACCATACATTTTTAAATAAAGTGAGATATTCCTTTTCTTAGAATAATTCTAAATCTTTCCCAACATCTTTTTTGTGTATGTGTTGGCCATGTCCCTGAGCTTCTTTTGCTCAAAGCTACTGCTCTACTTCTTGAGCCACAGTGCCACTTCCAGCTTTTTCTCAGTAGTTTATTGGAGATAACACTCTCCCAGATCTTTCTGTCCAGGCTGGCTTCAAATCACAATCTTCAGATCTCAGCCTCTTTAGTAGCTAGTTACAGGTGTGAGCCACCAGCACCCAGCTTTATCCCAACATTCTTATTTCTTTTTTCCTTTGTGCTGGTCCTGGGGCTTAAACTCAGGCCCTGAGCTTATCTGTTCAAGGCTGGAACTCTACCACTTGATACACAGCTAACTCACAACTTTTTGGTGGTTAATTCCAGACTAATGGCTTTTCCTGCCCAAACTGATCCTCAGATCTCAGCCTGAGTAGCTAGGATTATAGACATGAGTCACTGGTGCCCAGCCATTCTTAGTTCTTATAAATGATCTCATATAAAATATTAAGGCTGCAGACTTATATTGATATAGGTGAATGGTTTATTCCATGTGAATTTTCTGGTGCTGAGTAAGCCTTGAGCTCCGATTGAAAGCTTTGCCACAGTCATTACATTTGTAAGGCTTCTCTCCAGTGTGAATTCTCTGATGTATAATGAGATGTGAACGCCACCTGAAGATTTTCTCACAGTCATCACATTGGTGCACTTTCTTTACAGTGTTGACTTTTTTACGGCTCACAAAGGTGGACCCTTCCAGAGTGTTCCCAAATTCATAGTACCACTGGGCTCTAGTGTGGATTCTCTGGTGTTCAATGAGGTATGAGCTTCGGCTAAAAGCCTTTCCACATTCACTACACTCATAGGGCTTCACTCCAGCATGAATGATCTGGTGTTGGAAAAGAGTTGAGTTTTGACTAAAGGCTTTCCCACATTCACTACACTTGTAAGGTCTCTCCCCAGTGTGAACCCTCTGGTGGATAGTGAGCTGTGTGCTCATACTGAAAGCTTTCCCACATTGGAGGCATTCATATGGCTTCTCTCCTTTATGGATCCTCTGATGGTAAATGAGGCTGGAACTCTGGCTGAAAGCTTTCCCACAGTCACTGCACACATACGGTTTCTCTCCAGTGTGAATTCGCTGATGTTGAATAAGGTGTGAGCCCTGGACAAAGCCTTTCCCACACTCATCACACTTAAATGGTTTTTCTCCAGTGTGAGTTCTCTGGTGGCGAATCAGCCTTGAGCTACAACCAAAAGCCTTTGTGCACTTGTTGCATTTATAAGGTTTCTCTCCAGTGTGAATCAGTTGATGCTGACTCAGGCGGGAGATCCACCTGAAAGCTTTCCCACACTCCCCACACTTGAAAGGCTTCTCTACATGACTTCTCTGATGTGCAAGAAAGCCTGGACTTTCTGAATCGCTTGTTATTTGCAATTTCTCCCCAGCATGCATCCTCTGATGCTGGGTGAGAGTTGAGCTCTGGCTAAAGGCTTTGCCACACTCTTGGCACGGGTAAGGTCTCTCTCCAGTGTGAATTCTCTGGTGTCGAACCAGCTGTGACTGCTGGCTGAAGGCTTTCCCACAGTCTCGACAACTGTAGGGCCTCTCTCCAGTGTGAATTCTCTGGTGATGGATAAGGCTTGAGCTCTGCCCAAAGGCTTTCCCACATTCCTCACACCTGTAGGGCTTCTCTCCAGTATGAATTCTTTGATGCTGAATAAGTTTTGAGCTTAGGCGGAAGGCTTTTCCACACTCAACACACTTAAATGGTTTCTCTCCAGTGTGTATTCTCTGATGCTGACTGAGCTGGGAGCACAGCCTGAAGACTTTCCCACAATCCTCACACTCATACGGCTTCTCCCCATTGCAGTTACTTGAACAGTTACTCTGTAGGCAGTCAGATAATCTCTCGTAGCATCCTTGACATCTGTTAGGTTTCTCCTGCATGGCTACTTCCCACTGTGAAGCCGGATCTGAAGTAGGTCTGAAACATCTGCCACACACTTCACATCTCTGTGGTGTCCCTTCCACACTGTCTCTCTGTTGTTCATTAAGCTGATAACTCAGAAGGGTCTTTGAAGCCACAGTCTCCTTAGGTAAACAGTGCCTCTGGGAGAGGCAGCCCTTCACTCTCAGCCTATGGCTGCATGGATGACTCCCTAACCAGACCTGAGAACTAGAAGAGTCCCCACAGCCAGGACTTTGTGGTTTGAGAATGCTCATGTCTGCACAGGCCTGCTCACCGTCAGTCCTACTGGCAGAGTCTGAAATAAAATAAAAATGGTTCTTATGTCTGGAGCTCAGAGAAAGGACAAAGATTACAGCTATCATGGTTAGCACTTCTAGCATGGGTTGAACTGAACATTGTGACACAGCCCCAGTAGAAATGTGCTACAAAGGCTGGATGCTGTTGGCTTACGCCTGTAATCCTAGCAACTCAGGAGGCTGAGATCTGAGGATCACAGTTCAAAGCCAGCCCAGGCAGGAAAGTCCGTGAGACACTTACCTCCAATAAACCACTCAGAAAACAAGCGGCCCAGTGGTTCAAGTGGTAGAGGACTAGCCTTGGGCTGAAGAGCTGAGGGACAGTGGCCAGGCCCAGAGTTCAAGCCCCACAACCAACAAAAACAAAACAAAAAAAGAAATGTGCTACAAAGAAATACTGGGGGAGGGGCTGGGAATGTGGCTCAGTGGTAGAGTGCTTGCTTAACATGCATGAGGCCTTGGGTTCAATTCCTTAGTACCACATACACAGAAAAGGCCAGGAATGGCTCTGTGGCTCAAGTGAGGGAGCACTAGCCTTGAGCAAAAGCAGCTCAGGGACAGTGCCCAGGGAAGAAGACGAAGACAAAGAAGAGGAGGAGGGGGAGGGTGGGAAGGGGGAGGGAGAAGAAGGGGGAGGGGAGGAAGAGGAAATAATACTGGAAGAAGAAGAAGAAGAAATAATAATACTGGAAGAAGAAGAAGAAATAATAATACTGGAAGGAGAAGAAGGTGGAGGAGGAGGAGGAGCAGACGCAGAAGCAGAAGAAGAAAAAAATAATACTGGAAGAAGACACCATAATTTATTTTTCTTTGTTTATGCCAGTCCTGGGGCTTGAACTCAAGGCCTAGGTATTGTCCCTCAGCTTTGTTGTTCTACACTAGCACTAGCACTCCACCACTTGAGCGATAGCTCTACCTCTGGCTTTTTGGTACTTAATTGGAGATAAGAATCTTACTGACCTTTCTGACTGGGCTGACTTGGAACTGCGATCTCAGCCTCCTGAGTAGCTAGGATTACAGGTGTGAGCTATATAGCCCAGGTTGGCCTTCACATGGAGCTGGGCCCTGAAGACTTCTGGCCACTATAGATGAGAGCTTTTGTTGTTTTTCTTTCTTTAGTTTTTTGTGGAGGTGGTGGTAATGGCCAGGACAGCGTTGTTTTTGTTTTTGTTTTATTGTGAAAATACTGTACAGAGGGGTTACAATCACATGGGCAAGATAATGAGTACATTTCTTATCAAGCATTGTAGCCTCCTCCTTTGTTTCCCCTTCCCATCCCCTCCTCCCCCCACCCCCCCTCCATAGGACAGCCTTTTGATATACCCTAAGCTGGCCTTACACTTGAAATCCTCTTTCCTCAACCTCCAAAATGAATTATAAGTATGTACAACTAAGCCAGCTTATTTGCTGTTTTTGTTCACTTGGATTGTGCTGCTGAGGCAGGGTAGATAAGAAAAAGTGAAATATGGGAAAAAGCAGAAATTTAGGAATAACACTGTATTAATAAATAGCTTGGTTTTTGTTTTGTTTTTGTTTTTGTCTGTCATGGGGCTTGAATTCTGGGCCTGGGTGCTGTCCCTGAGCTTCTTCAGCTCAAGACAAGCCCTCTAACACTTGAGCCACAGCACTACTTGCAGTTTTCTGGTGGATACTTGGAGATAAGTCTTGTAGCCTTTCCTGCCTGTACTAGCTTCAAACCTTGATCATCAGCTGTCTGCCTCCTGAGTAGCTAGGATTACATGCATGAGCCACTGGCACCTGGTAAGTAGCTTGTTAAAAACATATAAACACTATTTTTCATTTAAACCTTGCATTGCTCATAAACTGCAATGTTTAGTAAAAAAGGAAATAGAGAAGCTCTCTACCTCTGACCATGTCTGCTACCACAATAACTGGTATGCTCTAATCTGAGCAAGGACATATTAAAGAAACAAACTTATCTTGAGAAATGACTCCTCTTGACACCAAAATATTTAAGGGAGAAACTTATCGTGGGGATGGACCCCTGTCTTGGTGGAGCATATGACAGAAGCCATCCTTGCTTGAAGGGATGTCCAAACATCAATGAGCTAAGTTTAATGAGCAGGCCAACCTCAAATTCTCTGAAGAAACAGTGTAACAACTAAAAATATACTAGGTGTCAGATCAAGAGGGAACACTTAGTGGCGGGTGGCTCATGCCTGTAATCCTAGCTACTCAGGAGGCTGAGATCTGAGGATCAAGGTTCAAAGCCAGCTTGGACAGGAAAGTTCATGTGACTCTTATCTCTAATTAACCATCAAAAAGCCTGAAGTGGGACTGTGGCTCAAGTGATAAAGCTCTAGCCTTGAACAAAAACACTCAAAGAGACAGCACCCAGGCCCTGCGTTCAAGCCCCAGTACAGTCACACAAATACACATACTGACATATACCAAAAAAAAAAAAAAAGGGGGGGGGGAGCAGGGGAACATTTAAGGTAAATTTGAGCCAGACCTTTTCACTATAACACATGAAACACTGACTGCACCGATTATCAGGTGTGCTCACACTCATGTTTGTGTGTACTCTTTATCTTTCCTTATTTTGCTTTACTAATAAACTTTTGGTCTAGGTGTGTCTCAAACTTTTTTTTTTGGTCTGTCATGGGGCTTGAACTCACATCATGGGCACTGTCCCTGAGCTTTTCTGCTCAAGGCTAGCACCCTACCACATTGAGCCACAGCTCCACTTCTGGTTTTCTAGTGGTTAATTATAGATAACAGTCTCATGAACTTTCCAGCCCAGGTTTGGCTTAGATGTGATCCTCAGCCCTCAGCCTCCTGAGTAGCTAGAATTACAGGCAAAAGCCACCAGCACTGGCTCCTCAATAATAATAATACTGGATCTACAAATTTGTGCTTTTGCTATGTAAAAATATTAGTAAAATTAGAAACTGGGCAAAATATGCTGCTATGTCAAAACCATCTGTTTGCCGGGCGCTGGTGGCTCACGCCTGTAATCCTAGCTACTCAGGAGGCTGAGATCTGAGGATCGCGGTTCAAAGCCAGCCCGGGCAGGAGAGACCGTGAGACTCCGATCTCCAATAAACCACCAGAAAACTGGAAGTGGCGCTGTAGCTCAAGTGGTAGAGCGCTCGCCTTGAGCTGAAGAGCTGAGGGACAGCGCCCAGGCCCAGAGTTCAAGCCCCACGACCGACAAAAAAAAAAAAAAAAAACATCTGTTTTACTGAATATATGTATTTTGGGTCCTTGCTATGTGGCTTTGTAGCATCAGATTTGTCTGTTCATTTCCACTGTAGCCAAGTGTAGCCACTGGTATTCAATCCAGTTTCATACCGCTTTGAGACCCTACCTATGATTCCTTCTTTCCAACAGTATCTGAGCCTACCTGTCTGAGAAGTCTGTGGTGTTTCTGTTCCTTCTGTTCTCTGTAAATCGAGGACCCATGGATCCTGCCCCTTCTCCAGTCGGGAAATCAGCTCAGGTTTGAAGACCAGGAATCCTGCTGAGACGGCAGCAGAGAAAGAGAAGCTGGAGAATGGCTAGGATTCAGCTTCCCCTGGTTTTCAGGCATGAAGGACACAGGCTGTTACACAGGAAGAGCCTCTGCAGAGAGGTGAGGATCAGAACACATGGCATCCCCATTGTCCAGATCCATCCAGCCCGAGGCTGGACAGCTAGGCACCTTGATTCCCACAATCTCAAGGAGACATTGTCACAAGAGTCTGCAAATGTGGCTTAGTGGTAGAGTTCTTGCCTTGCATGCATGAAGCCCTGGGTTCAATTCCTCAGTACCACATACACAGAAAAAGCCAGAAGTGCACTGTGGCTCAAATAGAATGCTAGCCTTGAGCTGAAGAGTTGAGGGACAGCGCCCAGGCCCAGAGTCCAGGCCCCACAATGGGCAAAAAAAAAAGAAAAGAAATGGACAAATAAAGCAGATTTCTGATTAGAAATCTATAAGGCCCAGTACTCACACATGGCCTCCTAGCCTCAAGTTCCTGTGCAAAATACCATCTGGCAGAATGTAGACCCATGGACCATCTGTCCCATGCTACAGAGTGGCTCCATACCCTGTAATAAAAGGTTATCCAATCCAGGATCAAAGTTCTGGAGTCTGAAACTTCCCTGACTTCCTACCATGAGGGAGGCAGGCAGAAAGGTCATAAAGTCTACAGTAACAGGCTCAAGCTTTTGTAGGCAGAACCCACCTATAGAAAAACCATTCTCTTTTAAACAATGAGATGATAACAATTTTTTTTCATTGAAGACAGGTTTTAAATTTTTTATTCATTTAAACTATTAGCTCCAGGGCTTAACAGAGTATTGATTGGCATATAAACATTATAAATAACAATAAAGCTATAGGTAGAAATAATAAACATTAAAACTTGTAACTTATTATCATAAAAATAAATATTCTTGTGATAATTTATGAGCTCTTTACCTCAACAGCTCTAATTACGATAAATAGGTATTGATTAATAGAACTGAGGTCGCTATAATTTACTTTGAACATGCCAACCAGGACATGCTTGTAAATGCTAGGTTGATCTTTCTTTAAGCAATGTATTGTGCTAGCTAAAATGAAATAAGCATACAATAAAAAGTAGGAAAAATAAAACATTCTCTTGAAGTGTGGACAGTACAACGAAACATTCTTGTACTGGGCACTGAAGGGAGTCATGGACCTAACAAAGAATATAAACCCAACCCAATGACACTCAGAACACATGAACTAAACCAAAAGGCAGTTTAGAAATGACTAGCTACTTAGAAACTAAATAATGAAAAAATCTCATTCCCTCTATCACTGTCCCTTTCCCCTTTCCTAAACCAATTTCAATAGGTTTCAATATTCTATTTTGTTTTTTCAGTTGGTTGTGGGGCTTGAAGTCAGGGTCTGGATGCTGTCTGATCTTTTTCCCTCAAAGCTAGTGCTCTCCCACTTTGAGCCACAGTGCCACTCTGATTTTCTGGTGGTTAGGACTTTTCTGCCTGAACTGGCTTCCAACCACCATCCTCTCTCCTCAAATCTCAGCCTCCTGAATAGCTAGGATTACAAGCACAAGCCACTGGTACGTGGCTTGTGTTTTTTTGGTTTTGCTTTTATTTTTTTTTTTGGGGGGGGGGGTGGGGGTGTGGGTTTTGTACTGAGGATCAAACCTGAAGCATTGCACTTGCTAGGCAAGTGCTTTGCCATTGAGCTATATCTCAGCCTCACTATTCTATTTTTTTTTTTTGGGGGGGGGGGCTGGTCGTGGGGCCTGAACTCTGAGCCTGGGAGCTGTCCCTCAGCTCTTCAGCTCAAGGCTAGTGCTCTACCACTTGAGCCACAGCGCCACTTCCAGCTTTTTTTCCCCTGCTTATGTGGTGCTGAGGCATGAACCCAGGGCCTCATGCATGCAAGGCAATTGCTCTACCACTGAGCCACCTTCCCAGCCCCTCACTATTCTATTTTCATACATGCAAACAATCTACATCAATCATATTCATCCTCTTTTCCACAAACTAATCACTTAAGGAAAACAGATATTTTTCCAGCTTCCAGAAGTCCACTTAGCCAGAGGCTGTCATACGGGAGTCCTGATACTCTCACAGGTTCAAGACCCAGTTAGCCCACAGAGGTCTGAGCCCTCAGCTTCCACATTCCTTGCTTCTAAGGGAAGCCTGGCAGGGTGGCTGGGAGTCACACAGTGCAGCCTTACCTAGCCCAGCCACACTGCTGTGGTTCTCCAGCATCACTTCCCTGTAGAGCGCCCTCTGGCCAGAATCCAAACACTGCCACTCCTCCCGAGAGAAGTGCACAGCCACATCGCCAAATGTCACAGCCTCCTGAAAGGATACAAACCAGCACTCCATGGATCTCTGGGTTCCAGTCTCCATGGTATTGCATCATGTCTATTTCATGGAGGTCATCACAGGACTAGGCAAAAGTCACCTAGATCCTTTCAATCTAAAATCCTGAGGAGAGGAGGACCTCAAACCATGGTGACTTTACAATCAGAGATAGGCTCACGGCCTTGGGAAGGAGAGCAAAGGGGCTGGCCTGACCCTGGCAGTGGCCACAGTGAGCGCTAAGGCTGGGTCTGAGTCCAGGCTCAGTAAAGATTCCCCAAGTAGGAGGTGGAGGCTTCATAAGACAAGTGAGGGAATGGAGACAGCCAGACGTCCTACCATGAGGCTTGTTGGGTAGGCGTCCATTCCTTCTGGTTCCGATACCTGCTGGAAATCACAGAAGATTCAGAGGTCAGGTGCTAGCAGCCTCCTAAATTCTAGGGCAGTCAAGGCAAGTATGGTGTCCCTGCTCCTTTACCTCCAACTGTAGTAGGGACCTGGGGCTGGGTGGAGGCAGCCCTGTACCTGAGTGTTTGTCCCATGAAACGTCATTTATCTTTCTGTGCTGAGTGTGTACTTAGGTAGCACTGGAGAGGCAATAATGAATGCATGAGTACCCTGTGTCTATGAGGCATCTGATGGAAGTGATAATCACAGAAACACACAACTATGACAGTGCTGATGTAAGTACAGGAAACTATGACCCCACTTCATGGTGAAAACTCTGGCTAAGTCTGGGCCAAAGGCATGGTGGTGGGGAAGGCACCCCACCACATGAAGAACAAGTCCAAGACCTGAGGTAGACTGAAATGGTACTGAATTACCAGTGTGTAGCCACAGGCAGTAAAATTAGTAGGTAGGTACTCTCCAGTAGACAGGAGCCAGAAGAAAGGATGGCAGGAAAGTGGTCACCAGGGCTGGGAAGGTGGCTCAGTGGTAGAGCGCTAGCCTTGAGATGAAGAGCTGAAGGACAGCGCCCAGGCCCAGAGTTCAGGCCCCACAACCGATGAAAAAGAAAAACAAGAAAAAGAAAAAAAAGAAAGAAAAAGAGAGAAAGAGAGAGGGAGGTTACCCGATGCAATACCCTACCTGCTCTCCAGCAGGTAAACTCCAGGGCAGGTCACTAGGATGGCACCAGCCTCAGAACAGCACAGGAGCCGGGCGCCGGTGGCTCACGCCGGTCATCCCAGCTACTCAGGAGGCTGAGACCTGAGGATCGCGGTTCAGAGCCAGCCCGGGCAGGAAAGTCCGTGAGACTCAGATCCCCAATAAAGCAGTGCAAAACCGGAAGCGGCGCTGTGGCTCACGCGGTGGAGCGCTCGCTGGAGCTGACGAGCCGAGGGGCGGCGCCCAGGCCCCGAGTTCAAGCCCCACGACCGACCCCAAGAAACAAAAAAGGAGCAGAGGCGCCGCGGCCGCAGACCCAGGCCGGCCTCGGGCCGGGGATCGGGCCGGGAGGACGGCCACTGGGTCTCGCCTCACTCCGGAGGGCACCGGAACGAGCGGGCGGCCCGGGAAGGGCTGCGCGGCCCCGCCCCGCCCGCGCCTCCCGCCGACCCTGGACAGGCCGGCGGCCCCTCCGCCGGAGAGCGAGGAGCCCGCGGCCCGCGCCCGCCCGCCCGCCCCGCCGGCTCACCTCCCCGGGGCGGGCCTGGGGACCGCGGCCTTCTAGCCCACCGGCGCCCCGCAGACTTCCGGCCGCTCGGTTCGCCAGACCACCGCGGCGGCTCGGTGGCCCTGAGCCCCGCCTCCAGGATTCAGGGCGGGGCCTGGCCGGGGCTCACCGGACTGGCGGGCTCACGGCTGAGGGGAAGGGCTCGCGAGAGAGGGCGGGGCCCTGGCGGAGGGGGCGGGGCCCTGGGGGCGGGGCGGGGCCCTGGGGGCGGGGCGGGGCCCTGGGGGCGGGGCGGGGCCCGGGTGGGCGGGGCGGGGCCCCGGTGGGCGGGGCCCCGGTGGGCGGGGCGGGGCCGGGCGCGGGAGTCGCAGTCCGGCAGGGTTTTCTGGGGCCGAGGCTAGGCCCACGCTCAGGCTACGTGAGCTGATTCCGGGCTACGGTCGCCAGGACCGGGTCAGGCCCACCTCGGGCCCTGAGTGTCGGGTCACTGGTTCCCGGACGCAGCCGCCTGGCCCGCGAGCGACACGCAGACGCCCCCTCCGGGACGTGGGGAGCCGCCAGCCTCAGGGCCCAGGGAGGCTCCACTGCGGCCGCCGGAGCCAGGCGTGCAGAGGACCCCGCAGAGCCTCCTCCCCATCCGGCGGCTGCGCTCCTACCCGCAGCCAGGCGCCCCGCGGTCTTCTCGCCCAGCCTGGGCCTGTGTGGCGCCGGGCACTGGCGCTCAGGAGGGGTAGCTGGCTGGAGGTGCCCCGCTCACCGTTCCCGGAACCCGCACTCTACCAGATAGCGGGGCTCAGTTTCCACTTTCTGGCAACACTAGTGCCAAATTAGTATCAGAATCGGCTTGCGTCGCCAGCCTGTCTTTAGTGGACTTAAGCCCCGTAGTATAATTGAGATCACCTAAAAAAATTGTGCAAAGCCGGGTGTCGGTGGCTACGCCTGTCATCCCAGCTTTTGAGGAGGATCTGAGAATCATGGTTCAAAGCCAGCCCGGGCTGGAAATTCTGTGAGACTCTTATCTACAATAAACCACCAGAAAACCGGAAGTGGCTCTGTGGATCAAGTGGTAGAGAGCTCGCCTTGACCAGCCTTGAGCTGAAGAGCTGAGGGGTAGGCCCAGGCCCAGAGTTCAAGCCCCACAACTGACAAAAAAAAAAAGGAAAGCACCTGAAGCTCCAGATGTTTTTTAAGATAGCATAGTTAACATAGTTTGTTGCTTAGCCACTTAGCCCGCACATGCTCGCCAATAAGATTGATACAATCATATAACTGACAAGCTAGGAACCCCCTAACCTCTACCCTATGTCCTATAAAAACCCTGCTAAAAGAAAGGTCGGGGCTCTCAACTCTGACCCGCTGTGTTGGTGACGGTGGTAAGTCCGGCTCCAGCCTTCTTGCATCGGAATCGGCTCCTTGGTGGTCTTTGGGGATCCTCATCTCGGCACAAGACTTTTGCTCAAGGTGAGCGCTTTACCACTTGAGCCACAGCACCACTTCTGGCTTTTTCAGTGTGTGATATTGAGGAATTGAACCCTGGGCTTCCTGCATGCTAGGCAAGCATTCTACCACGAAGCCACCTTCCCAGGCCTTGATAATTTTTTCTTCCTTTTTGAGATAGCGTTTTGCTCTGTATGCACCCCCAGACTGCCCTGAGGCCTTCACACTCCTGAGCCTCCTAGTTCTCCGATTATAGCTGCGGCCACCGCGTCAGGCCCAAGCGGCCTTAGACCCTGATTTATTGGAACATCAGTATGTGTGACTGTGTGATGTGAGGTACAACTCACATCCGGTCGGGCCGACCACCACAGATCCTGAGTGGCAGGGTTAAGTTCTGTCGAAAATGATCAGGAGGGCTGGGAAGGTGGCTCAGTGGTAGAGTGCTTGCCTAGCTTGCATGAAGCCCTGGGTTCGATTCTTCAGTGCCACATACACGGAGTTGGAGCTGTGGCTCAAGTGCTAGAGTGCTAGCCTTGAGCACAGGGGCTCAGTGACAGTGCCCAGGCCCTGAGTTCAAGCCCAGGACCGGAAAAAAGAAAGATTAGGAACTCAGACCTCTGGAGCTCAATTTCCCCCAGGCTGACCATAGATCGTGAAGTCCTCCCTGATTCCTAGAGCAGCCCCGGAAGTACGAGCAAAGCCACGGGGAGCGGGGGATTGGGCTGCAGCTGTTTCCGGCCTTCGTCAGGGTCTGACTGCGCAAGTGCTGCTGACCCAGGCCCGCCCTCTTCCTCTGGCCCCGCCCCTGGCGGGTCGCCGGCCGGGTGCGCCTGCGGGTCCTTTTGGGAGGGCGGGACTAAGGTGAATTCCCAGCGGCGGCGCCGCCAGCAGGCGGGCGGGGCGGCCGGGACGCGGACCGAGGGCAGGGCCTCCGCCCGGTGGGAGTGGCGCGCAGGTCCGGCGGCTCCCCCGGCTCGGGGGAGGCGGTGTGACGGCGCTGGCTCCCCGCCGCGGGCCGCGGGCGGGGGTCGGCGCAGGGCGGAGTCCGGTCGCAGCGGAGGCCCAGGCCCGGCCGGGGCGGAGGCCGGCCCGGGAACCGGTGCCGGGAGGGGGCAGGGCCGCGAAGGGAGCGGCGGCGCGCCGGGCCCGGCTCGGGAGGCGCCCTCTGCGCCCTGCGCCCCGCCTGGACCGAGCCCAGCCCCGGGCCCGGCACCGCAGACCGCCCGAGCTGCCGGCTGTCCCCCGGGCGGCCCACCCGCGCTCCGCGGGGCCGGGGCCCAGCCGCGGGGCCGGCGGTGCGGGGAGGGCTGGCTCTGGTCCGGTGACTCCGATGTCCCCGTGGAACACCCCGGGCCCACGCCTGCCTCCTTTCCGGGCCACCGTCGGCCGTTCCACTCCGGGCAGGAGGCCCCGGAGGGGCCGTCCGCGGCCCGGACGGCAGCCAAGCTGTCCAGGCCTGGCTTTTCTGCTCCCGTGTGGACCCAGCACGGGCCTCCGCCCAGTGCTGCACTCAAAGGACGTGTCATTACAGGGAGAGATGCCGCTGACCTTCCAGGATGTGGCCGTGTACTTCTCCCACGCCGAGGGGCAGCAGCTGGGGCCCCAGCAGCGAGCGCTGTACAGGGACGTGATGCTGGAGAACTACGGGAACATGGCCTCGCTGGGTGAGGACTGCCCTGGTTCCGTCCGTATTGGATGTCTCTAGGGGGTTTGGGATCCCAAAGAAGAGGGCCTGCCCTTGTCCCCAGGTACCAGGCTGTTCTCTGTTAAAGGAACATACCCTATGGGAAAGCTGCCTTGTGGCCCAGTTCTAGGGACTTTACTCTGTGTAACCAGTGTCCCACGGTCCCCTCTCCCCCGTGGAAGTCCCTGGCTTGTGGTCACTTGCACTCAGGGAGACCCAGCAGGCAGCGTGCTGTCCCATCTCACCAAAGTCCTCACCCTCAACAGGATTCTCGATCCCTAAGCCAGAGCTGATCTCCCAACTGGAGCAAGGGGAGGAACTATGGGTCCTGGATCTTCTGGGGGCTGAAGAACCAGAGGTCTTGAGAACCTGCCAGACAGGTGAGCATGAGCTGGAATCTGGTCCTGGGAATGGCCTCACAGCCCAAGATGGGCTGAAATGAGGGGAAACAGGGAGGGCAGATAGGGTGATGGTGCTTAGTCCAGTCTCTCCAGGGGCAGACAGTTTCTCATGCACTTGTAGGTATATGCACCTACTTTGAAAGGCTTTGTTGCTCCATTTGCTTTGCTTTCTTTCTTTTTCTTTTCTTTTTTTTTTTTTTTTTGAGTCCGGTCGTGGGGTCTGAACTCTGGGCCTGGGCGCTATCCCTCAGCTCTTCAGTTCAGGGCTGGTGCTCTACCACTTGAGCCACAGAGCCACTTCCGGCTTTTTTCTTTTTGCTTATGTGGTGCTGAGGAATCGAACCCAGGGCCTCAGGCATGCAAGGCAAGTGCTCTACCACTGAGCTACTTTTCCAGCCCCCAGCCCTTGCTTTGCTTTCTAAACAAAACAAAACAAAAAACAACAGACAGGCACCCGTGGCTCACACTTGAAATCCTAGCTACTCAATATGCTGAGATATGAGGATCACAGTTCAAAGCAGCCCTGGCAGGAAAGTCCATGAGACTCTTATCTCCAATTAACCACCAAAAACTGGAAGCGGCACTGTGGCTCAAGTGAGAGTATGTGCTTTGAGCTGAAGAGCTGACAGCACCCAAGCCCAGAGTTCAAGCCCCACAACCGACAAAACAAGTTCTCTGATTATGTCTGTTGTGTTCTAGTGAATACCTTTATGCATCTTTGTTCACATTCTATAATACAGCTTCTTGTCCTCCTTTGGCAGCAGGTGCTGGTGCCCTGCTGTGTTCTTTTCTCCTTCATCTTTTGTTTCCTCACCTTTACTTATGGTCAGTAGTGTTTTCTCTTCCTTTTCTTTTTTTTTGGGGGGGGGTCCAGTTGTGGGGCCTGAACTCTGGGTCTGGGCACTGTCCCTCTGCTCTTCAGCTCAAGGCTAGCGTTCTACCACTTGAGCCATAGCGCCACTTTTTGCTTATATGGTGCTGAGGAATCAAACCCAGGGCCTCAGGCATGCAAGGCAAGCGCTCTACCACTGAGCCACCTTCCCAGCCCTTCTCTTCCTTTTCTTTGAGATGGGATCTCCATGGTACCTAGGATGGTATTAAATCCCGGGTTCAAGTGATTCTCCCACCTCACCTTCCTTAGTAGCCAGGACTACTAGATTAATAGTATTTGTGTATGAGTGTGCATGTACATGTGTGCCACACCAATACTGGGGCTTGAACTCAGGGCTTCTCACTCTATTAGTTTTTTTCCTTAAGACAGGATCTCTACCACTTGAGCCACACTTGTACTTCCAGGTTTTCTCTGGTTAATTAGAAATAATAGTCTCATGGATTTGTCTGCCTGGGCTGGCTTGAGCCTTGATTTTCAGATCTCAGCCTCCTGAGTAGCTAGTGGGGAGTGAGCCACTGGTGCCTGGCTTAATAGTATTTTTAAAAAAGGTTTATCTTTGTTCTGTTGAAATCTGTTTCTCTACTTGATTCATCAGTTCTTAGAATCATTTTGATTTCCAGCTACTGAGGCTTATTGTGCTTTTTTACCCTTTGCCTCATCCCCCTCTTATGATTTGTTAAGTGTACTATTACTCACTGTTAAAAGTATTAGTTTTTGGTTTGTTTTTTTTTTTGCTCCGGTCGTGGGGTCTGAACTCTGGGCCTGGGTGCTGTCCCTCAGCTCTTCAGCTCAAGGCTAGCACTCTACCACTTGAGCCACAGTGCCACTTCCAGCTTTTTTTTTTTCTGCTTATGTGATGCTGAGGAATCGAACCCAGGGCCTCAGGCATGCAAGGCAAGCGCTCTACCACTGTGCCACCTTCCCAGCCCTGTTAAAAGTATTATATGTCATGATTTCTATCCCCATCTTTGCTATTATCTTACTTCTACAATTAGGGTAGAACAGTGAGTTGATACTAGTGGTTGGTTACCCTTTAGTTATATGTCTATCCTTTTACCAAAATTTCTTCATCAGCTCTGTTTAGTGGAGCTTATCTTCTAGTAGTTCACTCAGAAAGTCTCTTGTGGATCATATACCCAAGGGCTGGAGGTGTGAAAAAATGGTAGAATGCCTAGTAAGCAGAAAGCCCTGAGTTCAAACTCCAATTCTAACTACCACAACAAAAGTATGTATATACATACATACACACTAGTTTTTAAAGATGGGAACTTAGATAATTGAATTGTGATTTGTTGTTGTTGGTGGTGGTGGTGGTTGTGGGGCTTGAACTCCAGGCCTGGGCACTGTCAGCTCAAGTCTAGCACTCTACCACTTGAGCCTCAGCACCACTTCCAGCTTTTTCTGTTTATGTGGCACTGAAGAATGGAACCCAAGGCTTCATGTATTCAAGGCAAGCACTCTACCACTAAGCTACATTCCTAGCCCTGTAGACACTTACAATTATATGGTTTTCTCAAAACACGGCCTTAGGGTCACTTTACAAAATTTCAGTGTTCTCTTTTATTACCACATAGTTTATTTATTTATTTGTGGTTGGTCATGAACTCTGGGTCTGGGCGCTGTCCCTCAGCTCTTCAGCTCAAGGCTAGCCCTGTACCACCTGAGCCACAGTGCCACTTCCAGCTTTTTTCTGCTTATGTGGTGCTGAGGAATTGAACCCAGGGCCTCATGCATGTGAGGCAAGCACTCTACCACCGAGCCACCTTCCCAGCCCATACAATATTGTTTAAAACATTCTAATTTTTATTGTTTGACTCAGTGATTATTTGGACATGACTAATTTCCACATAGCTGGTGTTTTCCTAGTTATCTTATTATTGTTACTTTATTACTTCATTATATGTGACCATAAGACACATGAACTTTTGTGTTAACTATTCATTTACTTTTTTTTTTTTTTTTTTTTTGCTGGTCCAGGCTTGAAACTCTGGGCCTGGGCCATATTGTCCTTGAGCTTCCTTTATTTTTGTTTGGTCTGGTCATGGGGCCTGAACTCTGGGCCTGGGTGCTGTCCCTCAGCTCAAGGCTAGCACTCTACCACTTGAGCCACAGCGCCACTTCCGCCTTTTTTTTTTCTGCATATGTGGTGCTGAGGAATCGAACCTGGGGCCTCAGGCATGCAAGGCAAGCACTCTACCACAGAGCCACCTTCCCAGCCCTTCAGCTTCCTTTTGCTCAAGGCTGATGCTCTACCAGTTGAACCACAGTGCCACTTCCAGATTTTTTCTGAGTATTTTATTGGCGATAAGAGTCTCGCAAGCTTTCCTACTCAGACTGGCTTTGAAAACCTTCAAATCTCAGTTTCCTGAGTAGCTAGGATAACAGGCTTGAGACTTCAGGGCCCAACTTCCCACTTTATATGTGCTACTACATCAGAAAGTTTGTGTATGTGGGCTGGGAATGTGGCTTAGTGGTAGAATGTTTGCCTAACATGCATGAAGCCCTGGGTTTGAATCCTCATTACCATATAAACAGAAAAAGCCAGAAGTGGTGGTGTGGCTCAGGTGGTAGAATGCTAGCCTAGAGCAAAAAGAAGCTCAGGGACAGTGCCCAGGCTCTGAGTTCAAGCCCCAGGACTGGCAAAAAAAATAAAATAACCAACATAAAAAAGGATCGAAAGTGTGACTCAAGTGGTAGAAATGTCTGCCTAGCGAGCTCAGTGCCTTAGTTCAATCCTCACCACTTCAAACAGAACAAAAAAGCATTGCTTCCTTTTTTTTTTTTTTTTTGTCAGTGGTGGGGCTTGAACTCTGGGCCTGGGCGCTGTCCCTCAGCTCTTCAGCTCAAGGTGGGTGCTCTACCACTTGAGCCACAGTACCACATCCAGTTTCCTGAGTGGTTTATTGGAGATAAGAGTCTCACAGACTTTCCTTCCTGGGCTGGCATTGAATCGTGATTCTCAGATCTCAGCCTCCTGAGTAGCTAGGATTATAGGTGTGAGCCACCCTCGCCTGGCTTTGATTCCATTTTAAGAACTCAGCGCTGACTTCCCAAAGGTCCCATGTCCAAACATCATTGAATTAAAATTTCAGTTTATCATGTTGGAGGAGGGACATAGTTTTAAGTTTGTACCAAAATGGTAGTATACCTCAATGTAAAACACAAAACTCTCTAGATGATAACCCAGGAGAAAATGCAGGTGACATTGGGCTTTAACAGTGTATTTTAAAATACTACATCAAAGCTGGGTGCTGGTGGCTCACGACTATAATGCTAGCTACCCAGGAGGCTGAGAACTGAAGATTGTGGTTCAAAGCCAGCCCCGGCAGGAAAGTCTATAAGATTCTTTTTTTTCCTTTCTTTTTTTTTTTTTTTTGGTCAGTTATGGGGCCTGAACTCTGGACCTGGGTGCTGCCCCTCAGCTCTTCAGCTCAAGACTAGCACTCTACCACTTGAGCCACAGCGCCCCTTCTGGCTTTTTCTGCTTATGTGGTGCTGAGGACTGGAACCCAGGGCTTCATGCATGTGAGGCAAGCGCTCTACCACTGAGCCACCCTCCTAGCCTATAGGTTATTCTTTGTAACACATATGTACATATGGTTTCCTGAGAACTAAATTTTGTTCCTGCAGATACTGAAATTCAGATTTGTGATTTTATATTTTCTTTTCTGTTGAGGTGGGACAAATGATCTCTTTGCCTTTTTTCACAATTTCCTACTTTCCTAGGATTTTCATCCTTTCATGTCCAGATGAAAACACAAGGGGGAAAATAGAGATTTTATTGCTCATAGCTTTTGGGATTCCCATAATTCCAAAAGCCAGAAGAGCCTGGTCAGCCTATGAACAGCCTATGAGAGATGGGTTGGGATTGAGAGCCTTTAATGGTGTCCAAAACATAGCAACAGGGGAAGGGGTTGGAGGGTTTAAAGCAAATATGCAGAAGAGATGTCTGGTGTTAGTGAAGTAGTCTAGATTTTGTATTTAGTCAAGCAGCTAGATACGGATGTGGGGCCTGCAGCATTGGTTCCTACTGGGGAACTAAGAGGGAGTGGCTGGTTGTTCCAGGCACCGATGGCTCACGCTGTCATCCTAGTTACTCAGGAGGCTAGGATTTGAGGATCACCAATCAAAGCCAGCCTAGGCAGGAAAGTCCATGAGACTCATCTCTAATTGACCTCCAGAATGCTGGAAGTGGCCTTGTAGCTCAAAGTGGTAGAGCACGAATCTTGAGCTAAAGCAGCTCAGGGGCAGCACTGAGGCCCTGAGTTTAACCCCACAACCCCCCAGAAAAGCTCAGTGGTAGCACCCAGGCCCAGCAAAAATAAACAAATTAAAAATATATTAAGAGAGTGATAGGAGAACTCAGGGTAAGCACTGCTGTGACTGGGTAAATATCCCCCAAAGTTTCCGTGTTAAAGGCTTGGTTCCTAGAGTGGTGTTATAGGGAGATTGGAGCTTGTGGTGTTCCATAGTTCATTGGGTTTATACTCTACAAGGGACTGTGGGTCCCTGCCAGTCCTCTTACATCCTGACTCACCATGCACTCCCTACCATTGTTATCTGGTACCCCAACCAGGGACCTTAAAGCACTGGCCTGGGCAGGATCTTGATCATCCAGAACCTTTTATCTTTTATCGTGTGTGTGTGTGTGTGTGTGTGTGTGTGTGTGTGTGTGTGTGTGTGTGTGTGTGTGTGTGTGTGTGTGTGTGTGTGTGTGTGTGTGTGTGTGTGTGTGTGTGTGTGTGTGCAGGATCTTGATCATCCAGAACCTTTTATCTTTTATCGTGTGTGTGTGTGTGTGTGTGTGTGTGTGGTGTGTAGTGTGTCCTGGGACTTGAACTCAGGGCCTGGGTGCTATCCCTGAGCTCTTTTGCTGTATGGGCCTGGGTGCTATCCCTGAGCTCTTTTGCTGTATCTTTTATCGTGTGTGTGTGTGTGTGTGTGTGTGTGTGTGTGTGTGTGTGTGTGTGTGTGTGTGTGTGTGTGTGTGTGTGTGTGTGTGTGTGTGTGTGTGTGTGTGTGTGTGTGTGTGTGTGTGTGTGTGTGTGTGTGTGTGGTGTGTCCTGGGACTTGACCTCAGGGCCTGGGTGCTATCCCTGAGCTCTTTTGCTGTACCACTTTGAGCCACAGTGCCACTTCTAGCTTTCTGATGGTTAATTACAACTGAGTCCAGATCCTCGCATCTCAGCTTCCTGAGTGGAGAACACCCTGTCCCCAGCCCGGTTTGGCGGTTCAGGTGCCTCCTCTGAGCCTTGGGCAGAGGCCGCTTGCTGCCCTGGCGCGGCCCTCCCCCTCGGGACCCGGCCCTTGCCGCAGCCGCGTGGAGGCAGCAGAGGGCCGCGGGCCGGCCGGCCCTGCTCAGCCACACAGGCCGCCAGGGTTCACTGTCACACTGGCCGGGTTGTCTGCCTTCCCAGGAAAACAGGGGCGGCCGGCTGGGGATGAAGGTGATATACCGAGGAAACAAAAGCCTCTTTAGACCAGAGGCAGTACTACCTGACCTAAATATTTATTGAATGGAGTCGTTGCTACCCACAACCTACTTTCTATTTTTTTTGCCAGTCCTGGTCTTGAACTCAGGGCCTGGGCGCTGTCACTGAGCTTCTTTTGCTCAAGGCTAGCACTCTACCACTTGAGCTACAGTGCCACTTCCAGCTTTTTCTGTGTATGTGGTGCTGAGGAATGGACCCAGGGCTTCATGTGTGCTAGGCAAGTGCTCTACCACTAAGCCATGTTATGTTCCCAGTCCTTAACCATCTACTGAACTTTGCCTATCACATGTTTTTCTACCTGAGCATTGGATTTTTTTTTTTCTTTTTTGGTGCCAGAACTGGAGCTTGAACTCCGGGCCTGAGTGCTATCCCTGAGCCTTTTTTTTTTTTTTTTTGCCAGTCCTGGGGCTTGAATTCAGGGCCTGGGCACTGTCCCTGAGCTTCTTTTGCTCAAGGATAGCACTCTACCACTCTACCAGCCACAACACCACTTCTGGATTTTTCTGTTTATGTGAATCGAATTCAGGGTTTCATGCATGCTAGGCAGGTACTCTACCAGTAAGCCACATTCCCAGCCCTCCCTGACCATTTTTGCTCAAAGCTAGCACTTTGCCACTTGAACCACAGCTATACTTCTGCTTTTTTTGGTGGTTAATTGAACATCAGAGTCTCAGGAACTTTTCAGCCTGGCTGGCTTCAAACTGCAGTCTTCTGATCTTAGTCTGAGAAGCTGGGTTTACAGGCTTGAGCCTGTGGGGTCAACCAGAGTACCTGCTTTTTGCATAACGATTAATATGAGTATCAAATCATAGATATTTCTGAAATGTGATTCATGTATCAATTCTTTTGTTTTTGTGTAACAGATTCTGAGATTGGGACCAAGAAGGAGCTATCCATTCTAAGCCAGAAATACTCTGAAGAATTAAAAACTCCAGAATTTATATTCAGACGCTCAAAACCTAATTTACAGGCACCTGAGTCCCAGGAAGCTCAGGGCCATGAGTGTCAGACAGAAGGGAAGCAGGGATGCTCTGCTGAGCAGAACGTGAAGAAATCTTGTCTTCACAGGAGAGCTTTTAGAGAGGAGCAACCTACAGAACAGAGACCTGAGGTGTGTGGTGTGTCTGATGGACACTTGAAACCAAACCAAAGTATTGTTAGACTTCAAGGAAATAAAATAGAGGACAGAGCCTTTAAATGTGGCATATGCAGCAAAGCCTTCAAATATAAGTCAGACTTGAAGCGCCATCGGAGAGGCCACACCGGGGAAAAGCCTTATGTGTGTGGTCGCTGCGGACGAGCCTTTACTCACAGCTCAGGCCTTAATATGCACCGTCAAGTTCACACTGGGAATAAACCATTTAAGTGTAATGACTGTGGGAAAACTTTTGGACTCAACTCCCACCTTCGTCTGCACCAGAGAATTCACACTGGAGAAAGACCTTTTGGGTGTAACCAATGTGGGAAAGCCTTCAGTCGCAGCTCATCTCTTATTCAGCATCGTGTGATACACACAGGACAGAAACCTTACAAGTGTAACGACTGTGGGAGAGCCTTCAGCCAGAGCCCTCAGCTGACTCAGCACCAGAGAATTCACACAGGCGAGAAGCCCCATGCATGCACTTGGTGTGGGAAGGCCTTCAGTCGCAGCTCCAGCCTTATTCAACATCAGAGGATTCACACAGGAGAGAAGCCCCACAAATGCAATCAGTGTGGGAAGGCCTTCAGTCAGAGCTCTAGCCTTTTCCTCCATCACAGGGTTCATACCGGAGAGAAGCCCTATGTGTGTAGTGAATGTGGCAGAGCCTTTGGTTTCAACTCTCACCTTACTGAACATGTGAGAATTCACACTGGAGAAAAGCCTTATGTTTGCAATGAGTGTGGTAAAGCCTTCAGCCGGAGTTCTACACTTGTGCAGCACCGCAGAGTGCACACAGGGGAGAAGCCCTATCAGTGCACTGAGTGTGGGAAAGCCTTCAGCCAGAGCTCCCAGCTCACCCTACATCAACGTGTCCACACTGGAGAGAAGCCCTATGAATGTGGAAGCTGTGGGAAAGCCTTCAGCCGCAGGTCAACCCTAACTCAGCATCAGCGGGTTCACACAGGGAAGATTCCTCTTGGAGGAAAATGCAACCCAGCTTTTGCTCATGACTCCAGCCATCCATCTACTAGAGAGAGATGTGGCAGGGCGTTCAGCCGTGGTGAAAACCTTGTTTTGCACTGGACAGTTCACACTGGTTGGAAGACCCTGGGATGTAATGAATGTGGGAAAACGTTCAGCCCTACCCAGCCCACTATGCGTCAGAAAACCAATGCTGGGGACAAACCTTATAAATGCCAAGAATGTGCAAAGGCTGTTAGTGGGGGTTCAGCCCTTATTCAACACCAGGTAACTCCTGGTGGAGACAAGTCCCTATTGAATGATGGATCTGAAAGATACTTTATTCATATCAAAAAGATTTTCCAAGAAAGACATTTTGAGTGTGATAAATGTGAGAAACAGTAATAGTTCCTTTTATGTTAGATGAGATGGGAGAATGGAAGAAGGCACAAAAATTACTAGCAAAACAAAAGTCTATAGATTGAATGACTTCAATTAAATTTGAAAGTACACACTGAGATAATTCATGCTACAAAGCAGTTATCTGTATAGAGGTCACTGTTGTGCTCATGGGTGAGCTATGTGGCACCACATCCAGACATCACACTGAAGGAGAGGAGGCCAAAAGAGTACACCTACCTAATTCTGGGACTGCCCCCAGAATTCTGGGACTTGGATAGTCCAAGTCCAGGCTTGTGGATGAGAGTACACAGCTTCAGGCCCACTGGGCAGATTGGAGCCTTCCCTCTACCTCCCCACATCCAGCTGTCTCCCCCTGCCCACAGGAGCCAACTTCTGAAAAGCTCAGCATAGGAGCAGACCTCAAGGATCAATAAGGCAGTGACAACATGTGTCTTTTTTTTGTTGTTGGTCAGTCTTCGGGCCTCAACTCGGAGTCTGGGTGCTGTCCCTCAGCTCTCTTGCTCAAAGCTAGCACTCTACCACTTGAGCCACAGCTCCACTTCTGGTTTTCCACTTCTGGTTTTCTGGTGGTTAATTGGATATGAATTTTCCTGTCCGGATTGGCTTTAAATCATGATCCTCAGATCTCAGCCTCCTGAGTAGCTAGGATTACAAGTATGAGCCTCTAGCAGCTGGCTCATGTCTCTGCTTTTGAGAATTGTGATTACCAATGAACTTGTTCTGTTGGCTCAGTATGTAGTCCAAGTCTCAAACTCATGATCCTCTTGCCTTAGCCTCCCAGATGCTGAGATTATAAATATGACAACCATGACCTGCTCACCAATAAGATTCTGTAATGTCCAGGTTTCTTGAGGTGTAGTTTGTATAAAATAAAATTTACTTCTCTCCCCTCCCCCAGCATTCTTAGAGCTCATCTTTTTATTAAAATGATAGGAAAGTTTCTTAGGAAAAAATACATTTTCAATATACTGAAAGCAAGTCATTTCTAAAATGAGAATGACCTAGAATTCACCATTTTTAGTGTATAGTTCTATAGATTTTGATAAAAACATAGTTTTGTAGCCACCACCACAATCAAAATATAGAACATTTCCATCCCTTTCCAGAATTATTTCCTGTCCCTGTAGCCTCAGGCCCTACTTGCAGGATCACACCATGTAGCCTTTTGAGTGTGGCATATTCTATGTAACACAATGGAGTTTTATCCATGTTGTTGCATGTATCAATATTTTACTTTTCTTATTGTCAAGTAGCATTCCATTGTATGGATGAAAGCAGTCTATTTCTTCACCAATAAAGGATGTTTGTATATTCCCCATTTGGAACAACTATGAATAAAGCAGGTACATTTAACTTCCTGCTCTTTTGTAAACTTAGCTCTTCAGTTCTCTTTGGAAAATACCTAAGTTGAGGGGTTAGTCATTGATCAGATGGTAGGATACCTGCCAATGACATAAAGTATTAGATAACCAACTTGAGTTCTAGTCTCCCACAAGAAAAATAAAAAAGCCAGAAAATACCTAAGTGGAATTACTGTGTCATTTGCAAACTTATGCCTGACTTTTTTTTTTTTCTTTCCAGTCCTGGGGCTTGAACTCAAGGGCCTGGGACACCTGAGCCTCTTTGTACTCAAGGCTAGTGCTTTACCCCTTGAGTCACAGCCACTTCTGGCTTTTTCTGAGTAGTTTATTGATGATAAGAGTCTCACAGACTTTTCTGCCTGGATTGGCTTTGAACCACCATCCTCAGATCTCAGCCTCCTGAGTAGCTAGGATGACAGGTGTGAGCCACTGGGCCCAGCTGGCTTCTGTTTTTAAAATTTCATGGAAAAGCACTGGAATAATCTCAAGGGACGTTAATTACTTCTGAAACTTTGATTTTCAATTTTGAAGCTCCATCTGTAGCATCTAGGTACTCCTTATTCTTTTTCATTTTTATTACAGGGCTTGAACTTAGGCTTTGGAGCTGTCTTTGAGCTCTTTTGCTCAAGGCTAGTGCTCTACCCTTTACAGCCACACCTGTACTTCTTTTCTTGAGTGGTTAATTGAGATGAGAGCCTCGTGGGGACTTTTCTGCCTGGGCTGACTTCCAACCACCATCCTTAGATCTCAGACTCCTGAGTAGCTAGGATTATAGGCGTGAGCCACCAACATCTGGCTCTTACTGTGTTTTTTTTTTTTTTTTTTGTCGGTTGTGGGTCTTGAACTCTGTGCCTGGGCACTGTCCCTCAGCTCTTTAGCTCAAGGCTAGCACTCTACCACTTGAGTCACAGCGCCGCTTCTGGCTTTTTCTGCTTATGTGGTGCTGAGGAATCAAACCCAGGGCCTCATGCATGTGAGACAAGGGCTCTACCACTGAGCTACCTTCCCAGCCCCTCTAGTGGTTTACTAGAGGTAAGAGTCTCAAGAACTTTCCTGCCCAGGCTGGCTTTGAACCATGATCCTCAGATCTCAGCCTCCTGAGTAGATTACAGTTGTGAGCCACCAGCACCCAGCTTTTTACTATGTTTTGAGACAGGGTCTTGCTATGTAGCACAGCCTGGCTTCCAACTCATGATCCTACTGCCTCTACCTCCTCAATTCTGTAATTATAGGCATGCACTACCACACTTAGCTTTTGTGTGGATTTTGGTTTGAATGGTATGTTTCTTGGTTTGGTTTTTGTTTTTTGCCAGTCCTGGGGCTTGAACTTGGCCTGGGCACTATCCCTGGCCTTCTTTTGTTCAAGGTTAGTATCCACAGTGCCATTTCTGGATTTGTCTATTTATGTGGTGCTGAGGAATTGAACCCAGGGCTTCATGCATGCTAGGCAGGCACGCTACCACTAAGCTACATGCCCAGCTGGTCTGATTTTTGTTGTATGCCTTTTGTGCTGGTATTGGAGCTTATACTTGGGGCTTCAGGCTCTCCCTCATCCTCTTTTGCTCCCAGGTAATGCTCTACCACTAAAGGCATAGTCTTTGGTTTTTATTTCCCTATTGTGGGGAATCAAACCCAAGGCCTTCTGCATGTTAGGCAAGTGCTCTGAGCCCATTTCTGTCTTCTTGGGGAACCTGAGGTCCTTTTATGTTTGCTATAACATTTGATTTGTGATTTGTTCCACTTTCCCCCTACTGACCTTTTTTGTTGTTGTTGTTGGTTGTGGGGCTTGAACTTTGGACCTGGATGCTGTGCTCAAGAATAGCGCTCTACCATTTGAGTCACAACGCCACGTCCAGTTTTCTGGTGGTTAATTGGAGATGAGTCTCACAGACTTTACTGCCCTGGCTGGCTTTGAACCTCGATCCTCAGACGTCAGCCTCCTAAGTAGCTAGGATTACAGGCATGAGCCACTGGCACTGGCTTCCTACTCATCTTCTATCTCCATGCTATGAGATTCTTAAATCCAGAACCAGTTCTGAATGTGGCCTAAGTAGAGGCATTCTAAAAATAATAAAGGAAGCCATAACTTGTCTGAAAGGTCCTGTCTCCCCTGCCATGGGCTTGCTCTGCCTTGGATAGAGCATCAGCTTTCTGGAGCTCTTCCTCATCTCTAAAAAGCGAGTAAAACAGATACCCTACTAAACAACTGCCTTTAAAATCAAGTAATTCTTTTTTTTTGGGGGGGGGGGAGGGTCCGGTCCTGGGGCCTGAACTCTGGGCCTGGGCGCTGTCCCTCAGCTCTTCAGCTCAAGGCTAGCGCTCTACCACTTGAGCCACAGCGCCACATCCAGCTTTTTTCTTTTTGCTAATGTGGTGTTGAGGAATCGAACCCAGGGCCTCAGGCATGCAAGGCAAGCACTCTACCACTGAGCCACCTTCCCAGCCCCAAGAAAGTAATTATTTTTTTTTTGGTTGTGGGGCCTAAACTCCACTTCCAGCTTTTTCTGTTTATGTGGTGCTGAGGAATCGAACCCAGGATCTCAGGCATGCAAGGCAAGCATTCTACCACTGAGCCACCTTCCCAGCCCCCAAGAAAGTAATTCTTGATAGGCACAGTGGTTCAAGTCTGTTCCTGAAATCCGGAGGATCAGGTTTCAAGATCAGCCTGGATAGAAAAGTTCACTAGGCTTTCTGTACAAACTAACTAGCAAAAGCAAAACTGGAGGCATGCCTCAAGTGGTAGAGCACCAGCCTAACAAATACAAAGCCCTAAGTTCAAACTCTAGTATCGCACCCTCTCTCCCCCAGAAAAGTGTCTTCCTTTTTTTTTTTTTTTCCCAGTCCTGGTGTTCTAAGGAAACTCAGTCAGAAAAAACAGAGAAGCTACCACTGAAAAGGCCAAATTATGAGTCTTTATTGGAGAGTTGGAGGACTGCTGGCGGACTCATGTCTCAAAGACCAGCAGCCTCAAGTTCTGTCAGCACAAAGCTTATATAGGCCAAAACCACACACGTGTGGAATCCAACACAAGTTATTTATTATACATGAGCAAAGCAGACCAGATGAGGACACTTAAAGCCAACAGAAGCGTTAAAAAAAAAAGCAAACCATCTAGAGAAACAATCGGGAAATCAAGGGCCAATTGTCTAGGGGAGGCATAGACCCAGTCTTTTTTTTTTTTTTTGGTCAGTCATGGGGCCTGAACTCAGGGCTTGGACGCTGTCCCTCAGCTCTTCAGCTCAAGGTTAGCACTCTACCACTTGAACCATAGCACCACTTCCAGCTTTTTCTGCTTATGTGGAATCAAACCGAGGGCCTCATGCATGCAAGGCAAGCACTCTACCACTGAGCTATCTTCCAAACCCAGACCCAGTCTCCTTACTTCACTAGGGCTTGAACTCAGGGCCTGGGTGCTCTTCCTGCGTTTTTGTTTTTTTTGTTTTTGTTTTTTTTTTTTTTTGGGTCCAGTTGTGGGGCCTGAACTCTGGGCCTGGGCACTGTCCCTCAGCTCTTCAGCTCAAGGCTAGCGCTCCACCACTTGAGTCACAGCGCCACTTCCGGCTTTTTTTCTTTTTGCTTATATGGTGCTGAGGAATCGAACCCAGGGCCTCAGGCTTGCAAGGCAAGCGCTCTACCACTGAGCCACCTTCCCAGCCCCTTGTTTTTTTTTTTTTTTAATTGGTCATGGAGTTTCAAATTGACACCTGGGTGCTGTCCCTGAGCTCTTTTGCTCAAGGCTAATGCTCTATCACTTTGAGCCACAGCGCCATTTCCAGTTTTCTGATGGTTAATTGGAGGTAAGAGTCTCACAGACTTTCCTGCCTGAGCTGGCTCTGAACCGTGGTCCTCAGATTTCAACCTCCAGAGTAGCTAGGATTATAGGCATGACGCACCAGTGCCAGGATTCCCTGAGCTTTTTTGCTCAGGGCTAGTACTATGCCACTGGAGCCACAGCTCCATTACTAGCTTTTTGGTGGTTAATTGGAGATAAAGAGTTTTACAGTCTTCCTGCTTGGGTTGGCTTTGAATCATGATCCTCAGATCTCAGCCTCTAGAGTAGCTAGGATTACAGGTGTGAGCTATAAGTGCGCAGATAAATTCATCAATTTGAGCTTTGGATAATTTATAATCTTTTAAAACTTAGAAATCAAGAATGGAGTGGCACTGTGGCTCAAGTGGTAGAGCACTAGCCTTGAGAGTAAAAAAGCTCAGGGAAAATACCTAGGCCCTGAGTTCAAGCCCTAGAACCAACAAGGAAAAAAAAAAAGAAAGAAAGGCAATGACCGCCGGGCGCTGGTGGCTCACACCTGTAATCCTAGCTACGCAGGAGGCTGAGATCTGAGGATCGCGGTTCAAAGCCAGCCAGGGCAGGAGAGACCATGAGACTCCTATCTCCAATAAACCACCAGAAAACCGGAAGTGGCATTGTAGCTCAAGTGGTAGAGCACTCGCCTTGAGCTGAAGAACTGAGGGACAGTGCCCAGGCCCAGAGTTCAAGCCCCACGACCGACAAAAAAAAAAAAACAAAAGATGGGGATGGGAAGGAGGCTCAGTGGTACAGCGCTTGCCTTGCATGCCTGAGGCCCTGGGTTTGATTCCTCAGCACCACATAAGCAAAAAGAAAAAAGCCGGAAGTGGTGCTGTGGCTCAAGTGGTAAAGCGCTACCCTTGAGCTGAAGAGCTGAGGGACAGCGCCCAGGCCCAGAGTTCAGGCCCCATGACCATACCCCCCCCCAAAAAAAAAAAAGAAATGAAGAATGGACTGGGTCCAGGTGCTATGGTACACACCTATAGTCCCAGCTACATAGGAAGTAGATAATAAAAGGATCATAGTTTGAGGCCTGTCAAGCAAAGCTAAAGGGGCATAGGTAGGATTGCATTCCAAGGTTGGTCCAGGGCTCAACAAAAGAAGTGAACCCCGTATCTCAACAGCAACAACAAAGCTGGTGTGGCAGGATACAGCTGTCATCCCTGCTGTGCAGAAATCTCAAATAGGAGGATCACAGCCCAGACTGCCTGGGAAAAACATGAGATTCAAAATTAGCTAAAGCATGCCAGATACCAGTGGCTCAGGACTGTAATCCTAGCTATTCAAGAGGCTGAAATCTGAGGTCTGTAGTTCAAAAAAAGCCGGAAGTGGAGATGTGGCTCAAGTTGTAGAGCACTTCCAAAAAAAGCCGGAAGTGGAGCTGTGGCTCAAGTTGTAGAGCACTAGCCTCGAGCACAAACTCTCAAGGACAGTGCCCAGGCCGAGTTCAAGCCCCAGGACACACACAGACACACAGAGCAAGAGTTTGGATATTTATGTAAAGAAAATATACAAATGGCCAATAAGTACATCGATGCCTAACATCCTTAGTCATAACCACAATGAGACATTATTGCACCCCATTAACTGTGGCTATGATCGGACAGACAATAACCAGTGTTGACAGGATGTGGAGAAATAGGACACCCTGTGATGGCCTATAGGAAATAGGCAAATCCGGAGACAAGGATTCTTCAGTTCGTCAACAGCTCAGAGACTTGATGAGCCCTCACCCGTTCCCCTCCCGCATCTTCGCTGGGGCTCCTCAGCAGCGTGTGGGGCCCGAGCTCGGGGCTGGCGCCGTCCCTCAGCTCTTCAGCCCAAGGCTGGCGCTCTACCACTCCAGCCACAGCGCCACTCCCGGCCTTCTCCGTGGCACTGAGGAATCGAACCCGGGGCTCATGCATGCTAGGCGAGCGCTCTCCCATCAGGCCGCATTTCCCCGCTCCCCGCACCCGCGGCTCCGCTCACTCACCACACACCACAGGCGCGCCCCTCACACTGCGTCCTCCGCACGCGCACGCGCACGCGGGCTGCTCCCCCGGGGCCGCCCCACCTCTCCTCCGGGGCCGGAGCCGCCCCGGGCAGCGCGGGGGCGCTGCCTGATTTCCCGCCTCCAGAACCGCGGGCGGGACTACAACCCGGAACCCGAGCCTGGCCGGCCCGCCCCCGGCAGTGGGCGGAGTCATCGTGGGACCGGAACCCAGACTGCGGGCGGCGCGTGCGCAGAAGCACGCACGTGTGCCAGCCGGCCCCCGAGACCGCCGCCGGAAGTGGGCTCGTGGGATGCCGAGGCGCAGCTGGTGGGGGCTCGCTCCGGCCCCCCGTCCTTCGCCAGGCTGGTCGCAGACTTCCGGCCGGCCGGGGAGGTGAACCGGAACCGCAGCGGCCGCTCGCGGGGAGGCGCGCCAGCCTCGCGCTCGAGAGTGGTCTCTCCGGCCCCTGGCTGCGCCCCGGGCGGGGCCGGGGCCGGGGCCGGGGCCGGGGGAGCCGGGCAGCCCGAGCGCGGCGGCCTCGCCCACCGGCCCTGCCCCGCAGCTGGAGGGAGGAAGGCCTGTTCCAGACTAGCCGGGGGTGGACGGGACCGAGTGTTCCGGAACTGGTCGTGTTCCATTAGTAACCGGTGAACTATGCTGGCCACAGCTGTTCTGTAGTTTTGAATTATTCCAAATAAAAAGCTTTCCTGGGGCTGGGCGGTAGCGCTTGCCTCGAATGCAGGAGGCCCTGGGTTCGATTCCTCAGCACCACAGCAGCAGAAAAAGCCGGAAGTGGCGCTGTGGCTCAAGTGGTAGAGCACTAGCCTTGAGCTGAAGAGCTGAGGGACAGCGCCCAGGCCCAGAGTTCAGGCCCCACGACCGACCAAAAAAAACCCCAAACTTTTCTTTTTGTTGTCTTTGTAAAGGTGACGTACAAGGGATTACAATTACAAAGGTAAGAGTGAATTTCCTTTTGGACAGTCACCCATTCTCTGTTTTCTGTCCCATCCCCCACCCACAAGTTGCATAATTCATTTTCAGCAGTATCCAGTAAGTATCACTGCTGCATTTTAAAAGTCTTTTTGAGTTTGTGTTTTGTTGTTTTTTCTTTGTCGGTTGTGGGCCTGAACTCTGGGCCTGGGCGCTGTCCCTCAGCTCTTCAGCTCAAGGCTAGCGCTCTACCCCTTGAACCACAGCACCACTTCCAGCTTTTTCTGCTTATGTGGTGCTGAGGAATCAAACCCAGGGCCTCATGCATGCAAGGCAAGCACTCTACCACTGAGCCACCTTCCCAGCCCCTCAAAGTCTTTTTTAAAGTACAGAGTTTAGTGTAAAGGACTCACAGTTACTGGTACTGATACCAAGTAAACAACAGAAATAAATGCAGATTCTCTTTTGAGAAACTTGGGTTTTTTAATATCAGGTAACAGTATAAATAAGCCACTGATCTGGGAGAGAGGAAAGGAACGGGTGACATTGTGAAAAAAGATACATTGATATATGACTTATGTAACTGTAACCCTTTTGTACATCATCTTTTTTTTTTTTTAAATGGTCGTGGGGCTTGAACTTTGGGCCTGAGAGCTGACCCTCAGCGCTCCAGCTCAAGGCTAGTGCGCTACCACTTGAGCTACAGCGCTACTTCCGGTTTTCTGTTGGCTTATTGGAGATAAGGGTTTCACAGACTTTCCTGCCTGGGCTGGCTTTGAATTGCGATCCTCAGATCTCAGCCTTCTGAGTAGCTAGGATTACAGGATGCCCAGCTGTACATCATCTTTATAATAAAACCATTGATTGTAACATGCATCATAATTCACATATTAAAATGTGAAGGAAGTGGAGCTGTGGCTCAAAGTGATGGAGTGCTAGTCTTGAACAAAAGAGCTCAGGGACAATGCCCAGGCCCTGAGTTCAAGCCACAAGACCAACAACAAAAAAGCCAGGCACCAGTGGCTCACATCTGTAATCATAGCAATCAAGGAAGCTGAAATTTGGAGATCAAAGTTTAAAGCCAGTCTGGGTAGGGAAGTCCATGAGACTCGTGTTTAAATCACACACACACAAAAACTGGAAGTGGCGTGTGGCTCAGCAGGTATAGTGCTAGCCTTCAGCAAAAGGAGCTCAGGGACAGCACCCAGTCCCAGAGTTCAAGTGCCAGGACCAGCAGGAGAAAGAAGTTAAAAGAACTGGAGGTGTGGTTCAAATGGTAGAGTACCAGTCAGCCATGAGCATAAAAGCCAAGTGAGAGCTCAGACCAGGCACCAGTAGCTCACACCTGCTGTAATTCTAGCTACCCAGAAGGCTGAGATCTGAGGATCGAAGTTTGAAGCCAGCTGGGGCAGGTAAGTCCTTGAGACTTATCTCTAAGCACCAAAAAAAGCTGAAAACAGTTGTGGCTCATGTGGTAGAGTGCTAACCTTGAGGGGGGAAAAAAAAAAGCAGCTCAGGGATAGTTCTCAGGCCCTGAGTTCAAGCTCAATGACCTACACCAAAAGAAGGCTAGAAGGGGATAGGAATGTGGTTCAGTGGTAGAGTGCTTACCTAGCATTCATGAAGCCCTGGATTCGATTCCTCAGTACTACATAAACAGAAAAAGCCAGAAGCCAAGGGCTGGTGGCTCACCTGTAATCCTAGTTACTCAGGAGGCTGAGATCTGAAGATCACAGTTCAAAACCAGCCAGGGCAGGAAAGTCCTTGAGACTCTTATCTCCAATAAACCACTAAAAAACTGGAAGTGGCGCTGTGGCTCAAGCGGTAGAGCACTTGCCTTGAGCTGAAGAGCTAAGGGATAACCCCCAAGCCCAGAGTTCAAGCCCCATGACCAACCAAAAAAAGAAAAAGCTAGAAATGGTGCTGTGGCTCAAGTGGTAGAGTGCTATCCTTAAGCAAAGCTCAGGGACAGCGCCCAGACCCTGAGTTCAAAGCCCACGACCAACCAAAAAACTAAACAAAACCCAAAACAGACCAGGCACCATAGCTCATATCTTTAATCCTAGCTTCTCAGGAGGCTGAGATCTGAGGATCACCATTCAAAGCCATCTTGGGCAGGAAACTCCCATGAGACTCTTAACTATGAACCACAATTCTCAGATCTCAGTCTCCTGAGAAGCTAGGATTACAGACATGAGCCATGGTGCCCAGCTAGCAGGAGTAACTTCTGTAGAAAGTGGGCAGGAAACTACCCCCACCTCCACCCAGGCTAGTGCTCTATCACTACAGCTCCACTTCTGGCTTTTTGGTGTTAAATGGAGATAATAGTCTCATTAACTTTCCTGCCTGGGCTGGCTTGGAACTGCAGACCTCAGATCTCAGCCTGAGTAGCTAAAATTACCTATATGACATATATGAGCCACCAGCGCCATTTTTTTTCTTCAGCTTTTGAGAATATTTACCTGGGTGCTGGTGCCTCACGCCTGTCATCCTAGCTACTCAGGAGGCTGAGATCTGAGGATTGTAGGATCAAAGCCAGCTTGGGCAAGAAAGTCCATGAGACTCTTATCTCCAGTTAATCACCAGAAAAATGGAAGTGGCGCTGTGGCTCAAGTGGTAGAGCGTTTGCCTTGAGCTGAAGAGCTGAGGGACAGCGCCCAGGCCGAGTTCAAGCCCCACAACCAACAAAATAATACTTAAACATACTAAAAGTTTTGAAATAATAGTACAATGGACACTATAAATCTACCTAAGCAGTGCAGTTGTTTTGCTATACTGTCTGCAAGCTGGATTTGGTGACTTTCTGTTGCTGAAAGAGCAGTTTAGCACCTTCTCCCCAGGCTCCATCATATGCAGATCTTTCAGGCCCAGGCCAGCTTCCACTTAACTGCCTGATAGTGATCCCTTTTCTGTATTTCCCTATTAGGTCTCTGCCCACAGTTTTTGTTTCCAGAAGGTCTTCCTAGGCCTTCCTAGCTGCCCTCTGCTCTCAGAAGATTTCTTGGACTTTTGGTCTGCTGCTACCTGGCTAAGATGACTTGTGCCTGTGTCTGTGCAGTCTGTGCATGTCATCCCTCTCCTGTACTACGATGGAATAATGGCTGAGATTAGGGAAGGCAGGAGAAGAGGAGCAGAGGAAGCAAAATCCCAGTCATAGGAGACTTAGGCAGCCCACTGTAGCTGGGAAAGTGTAGAGACTGAGGAGCAGCCCAGGCCGGCCGCGAAGGACAGAGCAGCTCTTAGCAGAGCTACAGTGGAAGATACCCTGTCCCAGGGCTGGTACAGGGGCACATTAGGCTACTAGTGGGCATGAGAACAGTTAGGGTGGAGGGATGCAGGCTGTAGCAAGTACACCTAATCAGTGCATCTCCTTCAGACCTAACAAAGCTGTGCGTGCTTGTGAAGTTTTGTGCCAAGTTGGAGAACCAAGGCTGAGGGATGTGAAGTGGTCTGCTGAGAACATATGGTAGTTTTGAAACTCCTGGCATTATTGAGCAGCTGTCTCCTGAGCATCCCCTGCTCCAGAAAGCACTGACTGTGATACCTGGAGAAGAGCACAAGCTGGTCCCCCAACTTACAAAAGAAGCTGGGCCATGGGGGCTGGGAAGGTGGCTCAGTGGTAGAGTGCTTGCCTTGCATGCATGAGGCCCTGGGTTTGATTCCTCAGTGGCGCTGTGGCTCAAGTGCTAGAGCACTAGCCTTGGGCTGAAGAGCTGAGGGACAGCGCCCAGGCCCAGAGTTCAGACCCCACAACTGACAAAAACAAAACAGACAAACAAACAAAAAAAGAAGCCTGGGCCAGCTAGCAGACATTAGTCCTCAGCCAGGGAGCAATGCACTATGGCCAAGAGCAGTGAAATGAGGGGAATGGACAAGGCTGTGGTCAGGTGATGCAGCGGGGAATGGACAAGGCTGTGGGTTATTGCGGGGAAAGGGGGGGGAAGGGGAGAGGTCGCAGGGATGTCACATCCTTGAGAACACAGACCTTCATTTGGGGGGTTCCCTGGCAGAACTGAACTCAGGTGAGTTATCACGTAGCTGTGCTTAATGCTCAGAGTGCTCGTGACCTAGCAATTGGCTCAAGCAGTGTGGGGACTCGGCCTGTTGCAGACAGAGCCAAACCTTTGGGCAGGTGGCTCTTACTTGCTCTTTCTTTGTTCTCTTTAGTCAATCATGGGGCTTCAACTCTGGGCCTGGGAGCTGTCCTTAGGCTCTTCAGCTCAAGGCTAGCACTCTACCACAGAACCACAGCACTACTTCTGGTATTCTGGTGGTTTATATTGGAGATAAGAGTTTCATGCACTTTCCTGCCCAGGCAGGCTTGAACCATGATCCTCAGATCTCAGCCTCCTGAGTAGCTAGGATTACAGGCGTGAGCCACCGGCGCCCAGCTGAAGGCACTATTTCTATAGTCATCTTCTCTGAACACCTACATCCACAGCCCTTTTTCTCCCAGCACCTGCCTGGAGGCCCAGGGTTTGCACAATGAGCCCTTTCCTAGGGTCTTGGTGCAGGTGCAGGTGCAGGTGAGGTGAGTCTTAATGAGCATCAGGCAGCTGTGGTTCCAGGACATGGTAACTATTTTTTTCTTTGCCAGTGCTGGGGCTTGAACTCAGGGCCTGGGCATTGTCCTTGAGCTTCTTTTGCTCAAGGCTAGCACTCTACCACTTGAGCCACAGTGCCACATCTGGCTTTTTCTGTGTATGTAGTACTGAGGAATGGAATCCAGGGCTTCATGCGTGCTAGGCAAGCGCTCTACCACTAAGCCACATTCACAGCCCCTGGCCTTTTATTTTTGTAAGGAAAAACAAATGAGTGTGTTTGTATGCTCTTGGAAACTACTCAGTAGAATAGTCATTACAAAATCATCAAAATGATGGTGCAAGAATCAAGAGTCGATCTGGTCTCCCCAGGAGCCCTGGTCTTTTTTTTTTTTTTTCTGTTAGTTGTGGATCTTGAACTCTGGGCCAGGGCGCTGTCCTTCAGCTCTTCAGGTCTTCAGCTCAAGACAGGTGCTCTACCGCTTGAGCCACAGCGCCACCTCCGGTTTTCTGGTAGTTAAATTGGAGATAAGAGTGTCACAGACATTCCTGGCCAGACTGGCTTTGAACCTCAATCTTCAGACCTCAGCTTCCTGGTAGCTAGGATTACAGGCATGAGCCACCAGCATCTGGCAAGCTGGTCACTGATAAGAGCATGGAGACATGGCCTGGGAGCTTTCAAGAAAGGTGGGTGGGGCCAGGAATGGCTTAGTGGTAGAGTGCTTGCCTAGTATACATGAAGCCCTGGTGGTGCTGTGGCTCAAGTGGTAGACTGCTAATTTTTTTTTTTTTTTTTTTTTTGGTCCGGTCGTGGGGCCTGAACTCTGGGCCTGGGCGCTGTCCCTCAGCTCTTCAGCTCAAGGCTAGTGCTCTACCTCTTGAGTCACAGCACCACTTCCGGCTTTTTTTTTTTGGTTATGTGGTGCTCAGGAATCGAACCCAGGGCCTCAAGCATGCAAGGCAAGTGCTCTACCACTGAGCCACCTTCCCAGCCCTAGACTGCTAATCTTGAGCAAAAGAAACTCGGGGACAGTGCCCTGGCCCTGTTTAAGCACCATGACTGGCAAAAAGAAAGAAATTTGGGAGGCATGATTAGGGGTAGAGAAGGAAGAATGGGGCATTCATGAGCTTTAGAAATAGGATCTTCAAGCCGGGCGCTGGTGGCTCACGCCTGTAATCCTAGCTTCTCAGGAGGCTGAGATCTGAGGATCGTGGTTCAAAGCCAGCCCGGGCAGGAGAGACCATGAGACTCCTATCTCCAATAAAACCACCAGAAAACCGGAAGTGGCGCTGTAGCTCAACTGGTAGAGCGCTCGCCTTGAGCTGAAGAGCTGAAGGACAGCGCCCAGGCCCAGAGTTCAAGCCCCACGACCGACAAAAAAAAAAAAAAAAAAAAAAAAGAAATAGGAGCTTCAGTCTTCTGTGAAGGCCTAACTAAGGGGCCAGATTTGGACAGAAACTCCCAAGTTAGCTTGGAAGTGTGAAGTGCTCATTTAAAGTTGTGTTCAAAGATTGAAGGGAATACAGTTCACCATGGTGGCCATGTTTCTCCAGCAGCCAAGAAAAGGACTGTAGAGCAGTTAACCATGGTGGCCATGTTTCTCCAGCAGCCAAGAAAAGGACTGTAGGGCTTACCTGGTTTTGCTTTCCTCAGGTAGGCACATTGCAGAGAGCTGGAGACACACAGGAAATGAGAGCTTGTCCACGAGCATGAGAATTCAGAATATGAGCACCCACAGGGGCTAGAGCAGGTACTGGTGGGGTGAACTGCAGAATTCAAGCCCAGCCTGGCCACAGATAGACTGCTGTGCTATTGTGGGAGTATTTAGGGCCGATTAGTCTTCATTTCGCTAGAAATGCTAATACCACTAATAGAAATGAAGATAGCAAGAGGAGTGTTGTAGCTGACTAAGCTGCTCAGATAAAAGATCATAGATAAGAAGAAAATGATAAAATAAGAAATATATAGACATTTAGGACATAGGAGACTTAGAGCACCACTACCTTTCCAGGGACAAGAAGACAGAAATCTCAGGTGCAAAAAGTCCCTTATGGTTTGAGCAGGTAAAAATTACACCCAGTCCACACGGAGACCATCTGAAGTTACCACTGTGTGTAGGGAAGAGGAAGAATGTTAGAGGCAGGCTGGGGAGATGTGTGTAGCCTGGCAGGGGTGTGCACTGGGGCAGGGGTGTGCACTGGGGCAGGGGGTGCACTGGGGCAGGGGGTGCACTGCAGCAGGGGTGTGCCCTGCGGCAGGGGGTGCCCTGCGGCAGGGGTGTGCACTGCGGCAGGGGTGTGCACTGCGGCAGGGGGTGCACTGGGGCAGGGGGTGCCCTGGGGCAGGGGTAGCACTGGGGCAGGGGTGTGCACTGCGGCAGGGGTGTGCACTGCGGCAGGGGGTGCCCTGCGGCAGGGGTAGCACTGGGGCAGGGGTGTGCACTGCAGCAGGGGTGTGCACTGCGGCAGGGGGTGCCCTGGGGCAGGGGGAGCACTGGGGCAGGGGTGTGCACTGCGGCAGGGGTATGCACTGCGGCAGGGGGTGCCCTGGGGCAGGGGGAGCACTGGGGCAGGGGTGTGCACTGCGGCAGGGGGTGCCCTGGGGCAGGGGGAGCACTGGGGCAGGGGTGTGCACTGCGGCAGGGGGTGCCCTGGGGCAGGGGGAGCACTGGGGCAGGGGTGTGCACTGGGCAGGGGCCTGCAGCCGGACAAGGGCGTGCACGGGGCAGCGAGGAGCCCTGGAGCAGGGGCGTGCTGCAGGGCAGATGCATGCACTGGAGCAGGGGCGGAGGCGGGGCCAGGGGCGGGGCCCGCCGCTGCTCCCGGCATGCCGCGCGCCGGCGACAGCGCACTGCGGCGGGCGGGCGGCGCCCCCTGGTGGCCGCAGCTCGGGGGCGGAGCCGGAGGCGGGGGGTTGCGCTTGGTGACGGGGGACGCGCGGCCGCGGCGCACTGGGCCGGCGGCCGCGGCGGTGGAGGACGCGGACCGCACGCTGCGGGGGCGGCTGCGCCGGCGGTCGGGGAGCCGTAGGCAGCTGTGTGCAGCGCGCGGGCCGGGATGAGGGGCAGTGGCGGCGCGGCCCGCGCGAAGCCGGCCGGTGAGCGTGCGGGCGGTGGGCGGCGCGGCTGGGAAGATGGCGGAGAGGCCGCGTTGCGGCCCCGAGGCCTGGCCGAGTCCGCTCGGAGGCCCCGCGACTGGCCGTGCTCGGAATCCCAGCCCGTGGAGACCCGTGGGGCGTGGGGGGCGCGGTGGGGCTTGCAGGCCCGGAGCCCGGCGCGTGGAGGACCGGGCTGGGTGTGTGAGGTGGGCGTGTGGAGCGGTGCCCGGCGTGGGGCGTGTGGAGTGAGGGACCGGGGCCGGGCGTGGGGCGTGTGGAGTGAGGGGCCGGGGCCGGGCGTGGGGCGTGTGGAGTGAGGGGCCGGGGCCGGGCGTGGGGCGTGTGGAGCGGGGCCTGCGTGGGGCGTGGGGCGTGTGGAGTGAGGGGCCGGGGCCGGGCGTGGGGCGTGTGGAGCGGTGCCTGGCGTGGGGCGTGTGGAGTGAGGGGCCGGGCGTGGGGCGTGTGGAGTGAGGGGCCGGGGCCGGGCGTGGGGCGTGTGGAGTGAGGGGCCGGGCGTGGGGCGTGTGGAGTGAGGGGCCGGGCGTGGGGCGTGTGGAGTGAGGGGCCGGGGCCGGGCGTGGGGCGTGTGGAGCGGTGCCTGGCGTGGGGCGTGTGGAGTGAGGGGCCGGGCGTGGGGCGTGTGGAGTGAGGGGCCGGGGCCGGGCGTGGGGCGTGTGGAGGGGCCCGGCGTGGGGCGTGTGGAGTGAGGGGCCGGGCGTGGGGCGTGTGGAGCCGGGGCCGGGCTTGGGGCGTGTGGAGCCGGGGCCGGGCGTGGGGCGTGTGGAGTGAGGGGCCGGGGCCGGGCGTGGGGCGTGTGGGAGCCGAGGTGGGGCGTGGGGCGTGGGGCTTGTGGGGCGTGAGGAGCGGCGCCGAGGTGTGAGCGCGAGTGAGGAGCCGGCCCGACGGTGGCTGTGGAGGAGCCGGGCCCGTGGTGCGCGCGCTGCGAGGAGGGTGCCCGGCTCGGGGGTAGGCGTCAGTGTGCGAGGCCCGAAAGAGATGCCGAGTGTGTCCGGCCTGTAGGTGGCCGTGAGCACGCCTGTGCCCTTGTCCAAAGATAATCGAGTGTGCGCGGCCCGGGGGTCGCCGGCGTGCGTGAGGCCCGTGGCCGGAGCGCGGTGACGCCGTGCCGGGGCGCAGGTGTGAGGCGCGCGCCTGCCGCGGCCGGCCGGGGAGCCCACGCGTGCCGCCCCGCCCTGCGCCGGCCGGCCGGGCGTCGCGGTGCTGCGGCGGGCTTTGTCCCGCTCGGGGAGGCGGGTGGGCGTCTCCGGGCGGGTCCCGCCGCCTCGGCGCGGCGGGCCGGGCTCTGCGGCAGGGCGCGCCGGCCCGGCCCGGCCGCCTGTGTCTTCGGCGGGGCAGCCGGCCCGGCGGCAGCTGTGGGTGTGTTCCGGGCCGCGGCTCGCCGCAGCTGCTGTGGGCGCCGCGCAGCCGTCAGCGCAGAAATGCGGCGGAGCCCCCTCCCCCTTCCGCGCCAGCCTCGGTGACCTCTGCGGGAGCCTCGGCGCGAGGCCTCGGCCCGGCCCTGCGCAGGCGGTACGGAGCGGTGCGGAGCCGGCGCGGAGCCTCGGAGGGCCACGGCCCCGCGTCCCCGGCGCTGGCCGAAAACAGCAGGTGGTTTCGTCCGCGGCTTCTCCTACAATGGGCTGGGGGGAGGGGAAGGAGTGCGCGTGAGTTCATCCCCGAAACCGCCCTGGTGCTCCGCGGAGAGCCTGCTTGCTGGAAGCCCTTGGTCTGTCTTGCAGAGATGCTGAGCAGATTGAGCAGAGGCAGGCCCTGGAGCCAGACTGACCACCTGTGAGGGTGACTCTTCCTTTACTGGCGTTGTGGTCTTAAGCAAAGGCTCCATGCCTTTGGTTTCTTGGCTGTAAAATGGGTTCAGTAGTAATATTGGTCTTAGAAGGTTGTTGTGAGGACTCAGTCAACGAACAATTGTGGAAGAAAAACCCATCGTGCCTGCACATTGAGTGTTAGGGGTAGCTCTTGTTGCTGAAATTTGGGTCTGGCTGTGTTGTGTGTCAGACTGGTTGTGGTAGGGTTAGGTTTGGCTGTTTGGCTGGGTTGCTTTGGGTGCTGCAGGGTGCATGCACACGCCCGGTCCTCCTACACCTGCCATTGCAGTATTTCATGGGATGGGGTCTGTAGCTCTCCCTGGAAATAGTCTATGAATTTTATTATATTACTACTACCAACAGTACCAGGGTTTAAACACAGGGCCTTATGCTTGCTAGACATGGTTTTTGTTTTGTAGACAAGTAAACTGAGGCTGTATTAGGAGTAGCAGATCTTTATAAACAAACAAGTCTCATGTATTCAGATAAATTGTTATATTGAACTGTTTTTTTGTTTTGTTTGTTCGTTGCCAATCCTGGGGCTTGAAGTCAGGGTCTGGGCACTGTCTTTGAGCTTCTTTCTTTCAAGGCTAGTGCTCCACCATTTGAGCCACAGCTCTACTTCCAACTAGCTTGCTTGTTTGCTTGCTGCCTCCCTCCCTCCCTCCCTCCCTATCTCCCTCCCTCCCTCCCTTCCTCCCTTCCTTCCTTCCTTCCTTCCTTCCCCCTCCCTTTCCTTTTCTTCTTGTCTATCTTCCTTGTCTTTCATTTTTGGTTATTTTTTGGAGGTAAGAGTCTCACAGACTTTCTTGCCCAGGCTGGCTTTGAACCACAGTCCTCAGATCTCAGTCTCCAGAGTAGCTAGGATTATAGACATGAGTCACCAGCACCAGCACTTTTTTTGGGGGGGGAGGGGGGTCGTGGGGCTTGAACTCAGGGCCTGAGCACTGACCCTAAGGTTGTTTTTTTTGCTCAAGGCTAGTGCTCTACCACTGCCACAGCCCCACTTCTGGTTTCCTGATGGTTAATTGGAAATAAGAGTCTCATGAAAGCTGGATGCTGGTGGCTCACACTGTAACCCTAGCTATTTAGGAGGCTGAGATCTGAAGATCACTGTTCGAAGCCAGCTTGGGCAGAAAAAGTCCCTGTGAAACATTCTATCTCCAATTAACCACTCAAAAACTGGAAGAGTTTTTCTTTTTTTTAGGGGGCTGGGTAGGTGGCTCAGTGGTAGAGTGCTTGTCTATCACGCATGAACCCTGGGTTCAATTCCTCAGTACTACATTAACAGAAAAAGCCCAAAGTGGTGCTGTGGCTCTAGTGGTAGAGTGCTAGCCCTGAGCAAAAGAAGCTTAGGGATAGCGCCCAGTTCAAGCCTCAGAACTGACAAAAAAGGTGGGGGGGGGGGTGCTGGGACGGTGGCTCAGTGGCAGAGTGCTTGCCTTGCATGCATGAGGCCCTGGGTTTGATTCCTCAACACTACATAAGCAGAAAAAAGGCCGGAAGTGGCGCTGAAGAGCTGAGGGACAGCGCCCAGGCCCAGAGTTCAGGCCCCATAACTGGATCCCCCCCGCCAAAAAAAAAAAATAATAGTGTAGCAATTATAATCTCTAGTTAGCTTGTTGGTTCCTTGGTGCTATTGAGAAAAATCCATGAACTTTGTTCCTAAATTGTGGTAGCTATTTTAACGTGTTTCTTGATCCTCTGCCTGCCCTTTTAGCTTCTCAGGTGTCTCATACGGACACCATAAGTTTTTGCTCAAACAACGTATGTAGTTCTCTACTTCCAGAGCTGAGCTAGATTGGCCACTAGATATTGGTCTGTTTTCCCATTGCCACCTTTCTTGTTGTATGTTGATTGACTCTGGGACCTCTTTGTGTTTTTCTGTAAGCCTTTGAGTTGCCCAAGATTTAATCTGACAGGTTTTCCTTGTGCCTTGCTGTCAAGTCTTGGGCATCAGGCCACTATTTCCAACCTGCAGGGATATTCTTCCGCATCTGGCCCACTCTGTTGTCCCAGACAGCGATGAACTCAAGGCCTGAGAACCATGTGGCCAGCAGTTATTGGATGTCTTCCTGAATTTGAATGTGTCACTTGTACCTGTTGTCAACTCTTGAATTAAATAGTGACACAAGTGAATTTTATTGCCAGTTATAAATTTTGTTGATGTGGAATTATATCCTGATACACATTATCTTGAAATTTTGATGTTCTAGTTTACTCCACTGGGTGGAGTTTTTCTTGGTTTACTTTTCCATATTTCCTCCTAAGTCTTTGAATTGTGTGAGAAAACATGTCAGTATTAGGAATGTTTAAAAAATACTCTGTACAAGTATTGCTTACTCATTACTTTTAAAGTTGAGTATATTCTATGTTGTACAGGGCTCATGCATGCATGAGGCCCTGGGTTCGATTCCTAAGCACCACATAAGCAGAAAAAAGCCAGAAGTGGTGCTGTGGCTCAAGTAGTAGGGTGCTATCTTTGAGCTGAAGAGCTGAGGGACAGTGTCCAGGCCCCACGACTGACCAAAAAAAAAAAAATTGTAAATATATTGTAAGGCCTTTGATGGGTGCTAGCTGCCAGCTACTCAGGAGGCTGAGATCTGAGGATTAAAGTTCAAAGCCATCCTTGAGACTTTTAAAAAATTTTTTTTGTTTTGGGTCCTGGGGCTTGATCTCAGGGCCTGGGCACTCTCCCTGAGCTTTTGCGCTCGAGGCTTGTGCTCCACCACTTTGAGTCACAATGCCACTTCTGGTTTTTCTGGTGGTTACTTGGAAATAAGAGTCTCATGGAGGGGCTGGGAAGGTGGCTCAGTGGTAGAGCGCTTGCCTTGCATGCCTGAGGCCCTGGGTTCATTCCTCAATACCACATAAGCAAAAAGAAAAAAAGCCGGAAATGGAGCTGTTACTCAAGTGGTAGAGCGCTAGCCTTGAGCTGAAGAGCTGAGGGATAGCGCTCAGGCCCAGAGTTCAGGCCCCATGACTGGACCCTCCCCCCCCCCCCCAAAAAAAAAAAAAAGAGTCTCATGGACTTTCTTGCCCAGGCTAGCTTTGAACTGAGAGTCTTAGATCTCAACATTCTGAGTACCTAGGATTATAGGCATGAGCCACCAGCATCCTGCAGCTGTTGAGATTCATCTCCAGTTAACCTCCTGAAAGATAGAAGTAAAGCTGTGGCTCACAATGGTAGAATGCTAGCCTTGAGCAAAAAAGCTCAGTACAGGACCCTAGATCCTGAGTTCAAGGTCCGGGACCTCTCTCTCTCTCTCTCTCCCTTCCCCCCCCTCCCCCAAACTAGGTCTCTAGTCTAGGGATCAGTAAGTTGCAGCCCACCAGCAGAACATCTGGTTGTCAATAAAGCTTTATTGACACATAGCTATACATGTTCAGTTTTGTGTTATCTTGATTGCTTTGGTGGAATTTAATAGTTGTGATAGGCTGTGTGGCTTTCAAAGTTTAAACTTTTTTTTGTTGTTGGTGGTGGTCATGGGACATGAACTGAGGACCTTCTGTCCCTGCACTCTTTCACTCAAGGCTAGCAAAGCTTGAACTCTTTACTCTGGCCTGTTTACAGAATAGGTATGCTCTAGGAATTTGGAAGAGAAATGATTGCAGGTAATAAAACCAGTAAGGGGGGGCTGGGAAGGTAGCTCAGTGGTAGAGTGCTTGCTTTGCATGCATGAGGCCCTGGGTTCGATTCCTCAACACCCATAAGCAGAAAAGCCAGAAGTGGTGCTATGGTTCCAGTGGTAGAGTGCTAACCTTGAGCTGAAGAGCTAAGGGACAGCACCCAGGCCCAGAGTTCAGGCCCCACGAGCGGGGGGGGGGGGGGGGGGGGGAGGGGAAGAATAATGGGAAATGGGGGTAACGATGCTAAGATCTTTGAATTCAGGTTAAAGAAGAGCTATTGCAGGAGTGTAAGTAGGGCCATCAGCAGTGACAGTAGAATGCACGGGAGAGGAGGAGATCTTCCTCTCTGGGGAACTTGGGATAACATATTGCCTCATTTTTTTTTTTTTTTTTTTTTTTTTTGTCGGTCGTGGGGCTTGAACTCTGGGCCTGGGCGCTGTCCCTCAGCTCTTACAGCTCAAGGCGAGCGCTCTACCACTTGAGCTACAGCGCCACTTCCAGTTTTCTGGTGGTTTATTGGAGATAGGAGTCTCATGGTTTTTCCTGCCCGGGCTGGCTTTGAACCTCGATCCTCAGATCTCAGCCTCCTGAGTAGCTAGGATTACAGGCGTGAGCCACCAGCGCCCGGCTAGCCTCATGTTTTTATGGCTTTCCTGTTCATGTGCATTTGCTTATCATCTTGTTTTAGGTCCTAGGACAATTGCTTTTTGAGACATGCTGTTTTTGTGACAGGACAGCAGATGCTCAGTGTATTATCAAATGTGGTTTATTGGGCCAGAACAAGTAATATATATACCCCCCTTGGAGGGGTGAGCATATATGAAGACAATATCATATCCCCAGAAAATGAAGGAGCTTGTGGGATGACATTGCACATATGACCTTACACATATGGTGTATGTGAGCTCTCCACAGCCTGAGACAGGGTAGCCAGCCCTACTTATAAATAAGCTGCTAGAATTCTTCTTCTTTTTTTTTTTTTTTTTTTTTTTTTTGGTTGGTCGTGGGGCTTGAACTCTGGGCCTGCCTGGGTGCTGTCCCTCAGCTCTTCAGCTCAAGAAGAGCACTCACTCTACCACTTGAACAACATCACTACTTCCAGTTTTCTGGTGGATTATTGGAGAGAAGAGTCTTATGTGTCATGAATTTTCCTGTCTGGACTGGCTTTGAACCATGATCTTCAGATCTCAGCCTATGATTACAGGTATGAATCACTGGCCTTTGGCAGCTCCTTGGATTTTTGGATCACACCTCCTTCTCTTTCAGAGGCCTTTCTCTCTGGCGCTTTGAAACCAACATATACTAGAAGTCTTGGCCTTGAGCCTTGCCTCCCCCAAATTTACATCCCCTTTTTGACATAGCTGCTCAAGGTGATGTGTACTGAGCAATGATCTCACCAAGGAATTATTTGGTACCTTCCTCCTTGGCAATATCTAGACATTTTTGGTTGTCTCTATTGGGATGGACACACAGGTACTCATGGAGCCTAGGGATATTGATGAACACATGATCCTCAGCCCTGTGTTCTGTCCCCTACTCCCCAGTGCCTCATGGACTGTACTTCACAGCCAGGAGTGTCCCCCAACCTCCTGTGCCCTCAGTAATACTTTCATGTAGCAACCAGTCCAGCCTCTACCCAGCATTACCTCCTCAACGTTTCTCCTGTCCTACTTTGGTCCTGGGTTAGGACTGAGTAGGAACCCTCTCATCAGCCCATCTGGCTCCTTTCCTATCCTCCCAAGGTGCTCTATGTGGCACCTTCATCACCAAATGGCCTTGTCTCTGCTAAATCCTGGAGGGGAACAGAGTGTTATGCTTCATGTGGCTTGTGTGTGTGTATGTGCAGGTACCAGGGCTTGGATTCAGGACCCTGTGCTCTTGCTTTGCTGTCACTGTACCACTTGAGCCATCCCACCTCTCCAGTTTGAGCTTTTTGCTGGTTTAATTGGAAATAAGAGTCATGCAGATTCATTGGCCTGAGCTGGCTTTGAACCTGCAATCCTCAGTTCTCATTCTTTTTTTTTTTTTTTTTTGGTTCAGTCATGGGGCCTGAACTCTGGGCCTGGGCGCTGTCCCTCAGCTCTTCAGCTCAAGGCTAGCGCTCTACCACTTGAGCCACAGCACCACTTCCGGCTTTTTTTCTTTTTGCTTATGTGGTGCTGAGGAATCGAACCCAGGGCCTCAGGCATGCAAGGCAAGCGCTCTACCACTGAGCCACCTTCCCAGCCCAGTTCTCATTCTTTTGAGTAGCTAGGATTATATGTGTGAGCCATTGGTGTGTGTCTTTTGCACATGGCTTTTGGGGGGGGTGGAGATGAGTTTGGGCTTGGAGTGTCTGCAAAGAGTGGTTAATAGGCTGTGCAAGTGACTGTAATTTCTTCCATGTTGGCTGTTTTCCACTAACTAGGGCCTCTTTTATGTCTTGCTTTCTAAATTATAACTTGTTTAGTTTCAATAGATTGACTTTATTTTTGCTTCATAAAGTTTTTGGCTTATATATTTTTGAACAGGTGATATATTTGCATGGTACTAAAGTGCAGTGGTTCTCAGTGAACCCTCCTTCTGATCTTTTCCGAGGATCCTGGTTCCCTGGAAGACTAGCTATGACCAGCGTCTTCCAGAGATCTTTGTAACTATATAGGCATCAAGTATATTTATTCTTTTTTTTCTACTTTTCCTTTAAAAAATAATTCTGAACTTTGCCCTTTTCAACTGAGTTGAGAAGTCATTGTTTTGCATTACTTCCTTCAGGACATTCTTCTTCTTAGCTTCATGGTGTTCTACAGTATGGATGTACAATTTATTTAACCATCCACTGCTGGCAATATTATACTTGGTAGAGTCACAAGCAAAGCTTCTAGAGGAGCATTTTGCAAGTACTCCAGAGATCCCTCTGAGAAACAGCACTTCTGTCAGTTATCTTATAATTTCTCTGTGTGTGTATTGGTCCTACTGAGATCTGAACTCAGAGCCTTGCACTTGTTAGGCAAGCTTGCTATCACTTGAGCCTCAGCCCTTGTTTTTTTTTTTTTTTTTTGGTCTCATGTTTTTTTTGTTTTTTGTGGTTTTTTTTTTTTTAATTTTTTTTTTGGTGCTGGTCCTAGGGCTTGAACTCATGGCCTGTGTACTCTCTCTCTGAGCTTTAGTGCTAAAGGCTGGTGCTCTACCACTTTGAGCCACAGTTCCATTTCCAGCTTTTTGTGGTTAATTGGAGGTAAAAGTTGTATGAAAGAAGCCAGACTTGCCCTCGTACTGATGGCTCACACATATAATCCTAGCTACTCAGGGGCTTAGACCTGAGGATTACAGTTCAAAGCCAGCCGGGGCAGGAAAGCCCATGGACTCTTATCCCCAAATAACCACCAGAAAACTGGAAGTGGCGCTGTGGCTCAAAGTGATAGTGCTAGCTTTGGACAAACTAGCTCAGGGACAGTGCTCAAGCCATGAATTTGAAGCCCCATGATTGCAAAAAAAAAAAAAAAAAAAAAAAGCCATGTTAAATAATTATGTTAGTTTGTTAATTTTATTTGCTTTTTTGTTGTTGTTTTGTTTCGAGACAAGATCTTACAATATAGTCCAGATTGGCCTAAAGCTCCAGATCTTTCTTCCACAGCCCCTTATGCTAAGATTACAAACATGAACTACCATGCTTGGTATAAATTATATTTACATGAAATGTCCAGAATAAGCAAAGTCATGGAGAAAACATGTCTGTGGTTGCCAAGGGCTTGGGGAATGGTAGTTAAAAGATTTTTTTTTTTTTTTGGGTCCGGTCGTGGGGCCTGAACTCTGGGTCTGGGTGCTGTCCCTCAGCTCTTCAGCTCAAGGCTAGCGCTCTACCACTTGAGCCACAGCGCCACTTCCGGCTTTTTTCTTTTTGTTTATGTGGTGCTGAGGAATCGAACCCAGGGCCTCGAGCATGCAAGGCAAGTGCTCTACCACTGAGCCACCTTCCCAGCCCCCAGTTAAAAGATTTTTGTTGTTAGGTTGTGCTGGCACTGGGGCTTGAACTTAGGACCTTGTGCTTTCACTGGGCCTTTTCATTCGAAGTGGATGCTTCACCTCAACTTTTTGCTGGTTAATTGGAGAATAGAGTCTCTCAATGGACTTTTTTGGCTTGGCTGGCTTTGAACTTTGATCCTTAGATGTTAGTCTCTGCCAGGGCCTGGCTGAGATGTGGGTTTTTAGGGTAAGGAAAAGGTGAAAGTTAAATGAGGGAGGGAACCTGTTCAAAAAAAGTACTCATTTGACTTATGTAACTGTAACCCCTCTGTATTTCATCTTTATAATAAAAAAAATTCTAAGGGGCTGGGAAAGTGGCTCAGTGGAAGAGCGCTTGCTTTGCATGCCTGAGGCTCTGGGTTCCATTCCTCAGCACCACATAAGCAAAAAAGAAAAAAGCTGGAAGTGGCGCTGTGGCTCAAGTGGTAGAGCGCTAGCCTTGAGCTGAAGAGCTGAGGGACAGTGCCCAGGCCCAGAGTTCAGGCCCCACAACCGGACCCCAAAAAAAAAAATTCCAAAGTTGGGTACCGGTGGCTCACACTTTTAATCCTAGATACTCAGGAGGCTGAGATCTGAGGATTGAAGTTCGAAGCCAGCCTGGGCAGCAAAGTCCATGAGACTATCTCCAGTTAACTACCAGAAAACCCAAAGTGGTGCTATGGTTGAAGTGGTAGAGTGCTCGCCTTGAGCTGAAGAGCTCAGAGACAGTGCACAGGCCCAGAGTTCAAGCCCCAGGACTGACCAAAAAAAAGGTGAAAGTTGTACTTATCTGTGAATATACTAGAAAGTATACCCCCCCCCCCCCAGTCCTGGGGCTTGAACTCAAGACTTGGTCATTGTCCCTGAGCTTCTCAGGCTCTAGGCTGTGCTCTAACACTAGAGCTACAGCACTACTTCTGGCTTTCTCTGAGTGCCTCAGGAATAATCAGACCAGATGTTGATTGAGTTTCACAGAAATGTTTACCTGGAGAACTGCTTGGTTTTTCTATTCCAGTCCTTATTACCATTTCCTGGGACTCTGACAGCCAGCATGTTCTTCTCAGCATTGGGTACTGTGCTGAAACTCATACAAGACGTTTCCCCAGACCATGTGTTTCACATTGTTTGTGCATCAGACTGCATCAAGTTGAAGCACCTGTGGAGCCTCCAGATAGTCTTTTTTTTTTTTTGTCAGCATGGGACCTGAACTCTGGGCCTGGGCGCTGTCCCTCAGCTCTTTATCTCAAGGCAAGCACTCTACCACTTGAGTCACAGCACTACTTCTGGTTTTCTGGTGGTCAATTGTAGGTAAAAGTCTCATGGACTTTCCTGCCCTTGCTGGCTTTGAACCATGATCCTCAGATCTCAGCCTCCCAAGTAGCTAGGATTACCGATGCCTGGCTTAGATATTCAATTGAAATGGTATTGACCTTTGTATTCAGAAGTATTAGAAATGCTTCAGTTCCTAAAATCTAGGATAGTAATTCTGTGGATCTCAAGAGACCTTCATGTGCGAACTTTTTAGGGAGGTGTAGGAATAACATGGGGCTTAAACCTCACTCAGGAGTAGAACCCTTCTCCATGGCTCCTCAGAGGCTGAACACCTAGTTCTGTTTGCAGGCCTACCTGCTCTCACCTCACTTTCAGTCTCCACTGTCACTTGCTAAGAGCCAGCCACTTACTAGTCAAGTTTCCCTTAGAGGCCAAACCTTTGTTAAAGGCTGCAGACATTGTTCTTACACTTGGGGGCAGCAATGCTGGCAGTATCCTGGGCTCCTAGGTAGTCCGTATAGCAGCTGTGTAGGTAGCCCAAGGAGTTACAAAAGTCTAGGTAGGCTTCTGGAGAAGGGATGTCTTACTTAGGAAGGAGGACTGTTGAAGGGGTGGCTGTTCACCAGGCTCAGAAAGAGTTTATCTCAGGTGGAAGGAAGGAGCTAGCAGGCCTTCAGACAGATGCCAACAACTTTTGTGACTGGAATGCCCAGTGTAAGGAGGGGTGAGCAACAGGAGAGCTGATCATTGGGGGCCAGAAGTGTAGAGTGAGGCCCCTGCCTCTGAAGCTCAGTGTCTAGCACTGGGGACAGACACACACTGGTGAACATTGCAGGATATGCTTGGAAGGACTACATAACTGGGGTAGATAATGAGTCAGGGCCAGCTTCCTGGGAGTGAGACCAAATCTAGGACCTGTAGAGAGGGTGGTGGTTTGGCTCCAGTTGCAGTACTGGGTCAGGAGCCAAGAAAGCCAGCAAGGCCAGGAAATGGGGTAGGCCAGGGCAGCTAGCCCATTCTGAGGGCTTACCTAAGGCACTCTGTTTGAAGCGTCTCTTGGGCCTTTTCATTGTGCTATGACAAAGTCTGGAACAGGAGCAGAAACTGTTCTGTGGTACTGGGGAGTGAGTGGTGGGGGTGAGGACAAAAGCTGTTGAGGGTCAAGGAAGATAGGAGGGGCTATCACAGTTTCTGGCTCAGGCCCAGGCCCTGCATTCCTTTTTACTGCCAAGCAGTACCCTTTGTAGGGATACTGCATGTCACTTGTCCATAGATCCACTGATGGACACTCTGGTCTCCTTTACTTGTTGGTGATTATGAAAATACTGCTACTTCTGGGTATTTATGTTTAAGGTTTTTTTTGTTTTGTTTTGTTGTTGTTGTTTTGGTCAGTCGTGGAGCTTGAACTCTGGGCCTGGGCGCTGTCCCTGAGCTCTTCAGCTCAAGGCTGGCACTCTAGCACTTGAGTCATAGAGCCACTTCCAGCTTTTTCTGTGTACGTAGTAATGAGGAAGTGAACCCCAGGCTTTGTGCATGCTAGGCAAGCACTCTACCATTAGGTCACATTCCCAGCCCCGTATTTAAGATTTTGAGCAGTTACATGTTTTTGATTCTCAGATATATCCCTTGAAGTGAAAATAGAATTGCTGTGTATAACTTTTGTGTATGTGTTGGTCTTGGGGCTTGAATTTGGGCCTTGGTACTGTCCTTGAACTTATTTACTCAAGGCTAATACTCTACCACTTGAGCCACAGCTCCACTTTCAACTTTTTGGTTTTGTCTACAGACTAATAACCTCTTCAGGCTGGCTTTGAACCACAATCCTCAGATCTCTGACTAGCTAGGATTGTGGGTATGAGCCACTGGTGCTTAGCTGTTATTTAGTTTTAACAGCCATATATTACAAGAAGAGGTTGCTATGATGAATATAGATGTTCCAGGAGGGCTGGTATAATAAGTATCCCTTTGTTTTGGAGCACAATTGAAGGATAAGACCTTTACTACCCTTGAGGTTTTTTTTTTTTTTTTGCAATTTTTTTATTGTGATTAAGTGATTACATAAATTTCACAAATTTCACAGTATTGTGGGATAGTGATACTTAGTTAAAGTCACAAACACATTCTAACTGGGGCTAGGAAGATGGCTCAGTGGTAGAGCGCTTGCCTTGCAATGCATGAGGCCCTGGGTTCAATTCCTCAGCACCACATAAACAAAAAGAAAAAAGCTGGAAGTGGCGCTGTGGCTCAAGTGGTAGAGTGCTAGCCTTGAGCTGAAGAGCTGAGGGACAGCGCCCAGTCCCAGAGTTCAGGCCCCATGACCGGACCCAAAAAAAAAAAAAACCAACCCCACATTCTAACCTTCATGGGGCAAATTGTCTCTATCGTGATCTATAACGTTTATGAGTTCTATGAGCTCTGACAATACAGCTATTTCTTTCACATCAGTGATATGTGCATTCCTTTCCTTTAGCTTAGTGTCAGCTGTTCCCTCTTTCCCACTCATTCCCTCCCTCCCATTGCTGCCCTTGAGTTGCTTAGTTCGTTTTAATCAATGTCCAGTGCAGCTGATGGGTCCTTCTATTGTATGTTTTCCTGTTTCCCTCTGGTTCTGTGTCTTCCTCCTAGTCTCCCTCAGATGTGCACATATATACCATATTATGTGGTCTGCAGCATGGGGTCATTGAGTAGTGATTCAGGGAGACCATGTGCTGTTTGTCTCTTTGCTCTTGGCTTACCTCACTCAACATGATTTCTTCTAGTTCCATCCATTTCCCTGTGAATGCCATTATTTTGTCCTTTCTAATGGCTGCATAATATTCCATTGTATATAGGTACCACAATTTTTGGATCCATTCATCTGTGGTGGGGCAAATGGGTTGTTTCCATATCCTGGCTATTGTGAACAGTGCTGCAGTGAACATGGAGGTGCATGTGTCCTTGTATCCTGGTTCTTGTTCAGGATAGATGCCTAGGGGTGGTATGGCTGGGTCATAGGGGAGGTCAATATTTAGCTTTCTAAGGACCGTTTGGGAGGTTTTTTAAATCTGGCTGTGGAGGTGAGATGAGACTTGGAGGGAGGGAGGGAAGCTGAAAACATGTAGAAGGAACTGAAACTTGCATATGAGAGGCTGTTGAGGTTGGATGAATAGTTGGCCACATAGCTGGTGCCAGGGTGCCATGGACAGGAATGGCAGGATAGAGACTTGGGCCAGACTGGAGAAGAATGAAAAGAGATTTGGAGAGGAGAGTACATTCAAGGAATCTCCACTTGAAGAATGTTGTGATGTTGAATGGACCTGGCAACTGGGAGAGAAGTGGTCAATACAGAGATTATTATTATTTTATTTATTTTTTGTTGGTTGTGTGCCCTGAACTCTGGACCTGGGCGCTGTCTCTCAGGTCTCTTCAGCTCAAGGCTAGCGCTCTGCCACTTGAGCCACAGCGCCACTTCCGGTTTTTTCAGTTTATGTGGTACTGAGGAATCGAAACCAGGGTCTCATGCATGCAAGGCAAGCGCTCTACCACTGAGCCACCTTCCCAGACCAATGCAGAGATGTTTGAGCAGACACTATGAGGCTATAGTGGACACCCTGGGAACAAAAGTTCAAAGGCTGTGTTGAAGAGAGAAAAGAGCTATAGGGTGTCCTACAGTGGAAGGGAGCATGAGCATCTGACACGGGAAAGCCAGGGGAGAGTCTAGGAGGGAGCAGGTCAGTAAATGTGACAGTATGGTAGAACATTTAAAGCCAATGAATCAGGGCAGAAGACTTGAAAAAGACTGAATTGTCTGTCTTTGCTCTGAAGCCCTACAAAATAGTTTAGAAATGTCCTTCTAAAGTTAGGCTTGAATGTGGAACTTGATCAGCAACATTTATGTTTACTCTAAATCAGAGGCCTTTGATTTACAGATCAGATTAGATTAAATGTGATGGAAAAGGGAGCATTCAGTAGCAATTGCTGTGACTGAAGCAGGTCTTAGTGGAAATGTAAAGATGAGAACTTGCAGAATACATGCAATTTCACATGATTACACCTGACTGGATCCATATAAGTAGCTTCTCAGCACACGCAGACTATGTGATGAGCCTTAGACCTTTTGTTGGTGCAGTTAGGCTGGGCATCCTTGAGTTTCCCCGTGCGTGATGCTGGCTGCCTCACTGCCTGCTGATGTGACTGTAATAATCATGTCCTGTACAAGCATGAATATTAGTTACTCTCATGTTTGAAGCAGTATGAAATGGAGAGTTGCACTTAGTAAGCTTATTGGAGAGTGCTGTTGGGATCAGCACTGGAGAATGAGCCCTGAAGGAGGTAAGTTGACTATTGGGTATCCCGTCCACAAAATGAAGATGAGGACATTCTTCATGAATCAGGTCTCTGATCAGTGCTTTGTAGTGCTCGGTGCCCATGTTTTGCCAAATTCATACTTAATATTTACTAAATATTGATACCTATTTCAGTATTAAATATTAATGTTTCTGATTTTTTTTTTCGGTTGTGGGGCTGAACTCTGGGCTTGGGCGCTGTTCCTGCGCTTTTCAGCTCAAGGTGAGCACTCTACTGCTTGAGCCACAGTGACACTTCCACTTTTCTGGTGGTTTATTGGAGATAAGAGTTTCACTGTCTGGGCTGGCTTTGAACCATGATCCTCAGATTTCAGCCTCCTTAGTAGCTAGGATTACAGGTGTGAGCCACCGGTGCCCAGCTGCTCTACCATTTGAGCTACAGCGCCACTTCCAGTTTTCTGGTGGTTTTTTGGAAATAAGAGTCTCACAAACTTTCCTGCCTGAGCTGGCTTTGAACCACCATCCTCAGATCTCAGCCTCCTGAGATTATAGGCGTGAGCCACCGGCGCCTGGCTTGATTTTTTTTTTTTTTTTTTTAAATCAGTCATGGGGCCTTAACTTTGGGGCCTGGGTGCTGTCCTTCAGCTCTTCAGCTCAAGGCTAGTGCTCTGCCACTGTGGCTCAAGTGGCAGAGCACTAGCCTTGAGCCACAGTGCCACTTCCGGCTTTTTCTATTTATGTGGTTGCTGAGGAATTGAACCCAGGGCCTCATGTATGCAAGGCAAACATTCCACCCCCTAAGCCACCTTCCCAGCCTTGTTTCTGATTTTTTACATATAGGACACAATTATTTTTCCATTTCTAGTCTGTATGCCTTTACTTATTTTTCCTGCCTTATTGCACTGACTAGAACTTCTGCAAAATGCCATACAAAATATTGGTAGATACTATTTGTGTTGGTAGAAAGTAGTTGTAGGTTTGCTTATATACCCTGTCACTTTGAAGAAGGCTCCTTCAGTTCTCAAGGATGGGCCCTGCCTGAGTTTTCTGCCCTCATAGCCAACCTTTTCCTGGTACCTGGGCACTCTCTTGCTTCAGATACTCTTGGAGTATCTCATGATTTCATAGTGTGTATACTTGCTAATTGTCTGTGGTCAGCCCAGACTGGTAGCATTAGGAGGGGAGTGTTAATGTGATGAGAGCTAGACAGAGTGTGGCATAGATCCCACTTCCTGTGGCAGAGCTGCAGATGAGCCAGGAGTTTTTTGCTTCCTCCTTGATACCCAGTCAATGATGTGGTGAGTTTTTTTGCCCATTTCTAGGCCTGATGTTTTATTACCTGCTGCCTAGGTAGAGCAGATGGGAGGCTGGCAGTGGCTGACATCTGCTCAGAGGCCTGAAGGAGCTTGGTGTGGCTACGAATGGCAAAGAACCTGCCTGGTGGGATAGTCTGATAAAGCAAATCTGAGTTCCAGAGCAGGAGTAAGGCTAGCATCTGGATGAGGGCACTGCTCTCAAATTCAATGGAGATGCCACTGATTGCTGAGTATTATACACACGTAGGGCCCAGAGAGAGCTAGGTGTGAGGTTGTAGATGTGTTGTGCTTATAACTGAGCTGAAGGCAGGGGTCCCTGAGGTAGCATCTCCAGTGAGAGACTGTGGAGATAGAAGCCACAGCTGCAGGATATGGATCTGGAAACTTAGGGGGAAAAGCTGCATTCATCTGTAATGTTTTCAAAATCTTTGTTGAGGTACAGTATATGTTCCAAAATTTTACCTGTTAATTATATAATTTAGTAGTTTTACTAAATTTCCATAAATGCACAACTGTCACCACAGTCCAATTTGAGAGTGATTCTATCACCTCAAAAAGAGTCTACCTCTCATTTCCAGCCCAGTTCTGGACAACAGTTTCTGTATAGTTACCTTTTCTTGTCATTTAATGCCAATAAAATCATAGAGAAGGTTGTTTTTTGTGTTTGACATTTTGCCTTGGCATTTTTTCCATCTTACTGTTGAAGTGTCCTTGGAGTGGATTCACCATGCTTTGTTTCATTGCTATCTGGTTGATGTGCTTGTTCATTCATAGAACTAGTGCTGCTCTGAACACATGCAGAGGTCTGCATTTATAGCAGAATGTTGAATGTGCATGCTCAGAATGGTGAACTTTCACATTCAGAGGCAGAATGTTAAAAATGTGTGTGCATAGCAGAATTGACACATGTACTTCTTTCTTTTGGGTAGATTCCTAGGTGTAGAGTTATAAAGCATTCAGTAAGTATATGTTTAAGAAACTACCAAGCTACTCTCTAAAATGGTTTTATAATTTTGCTCTCACTGGTAGTGTGTGGGCCCTGCTTTCTCATGACCTGTTAGCAGTTGTCTGACTTATTTCTTCTTTGAGGACTGAGTTTTTGTTTTGTTTTGTTTTGTTTTTTGTTTGGGTCCGGTCATGGGGCCTGAACTCGGCCTGGGCGCTGTCCTTCAGCTCAAGGCTAGTGCTCTACCACTTGAGCCACAGCGCCACTTCCGGCTTTTTTCTTTTTGTTTATGTGGTACTGAGGAATCAAACTCAGGGCCTCAGGCATGCAAGGCAAGCGCTCTACCACTGAGCCACCTTCCCAGCCCCATGAGGACTGAGTTCTGCACTCAGTTCCTTGTGCTTGTTTGGCAGGTGGTTTACCATTGAGCCATGCTTCCAGCCCTTTTTCCTTTGGTTATTTATTTATTATTTAATTTTTTGCTGTTGTTGATTGTGGGGCTTGAACTAGGGGCCTGGGTGCTGTCCCTGAGCTCTTTGCTCGAGGCTAGCTCTACCACTTTGAGTCACACAGAGACACTTCCAGTTTTCTGAGGGTTATTTGGAGATGAGAGTCTCATGGACTTTCTTGCTTGAGCTGGCTTTGAACCATGATCCTCAGATCTCAGCCACCTGAGAAGCTAGGATTATAGGCGTGAGCCATCGGTACCCAGTTTCCTTTATTTATTAAAAATTTTTTTTTATTGAGATTAAGTGATTACATAAATTTCACAAATTTCACAGTGTTGTGAGATAGTGATACTTAGTTAAAGTCACAAACATATTTTAACCTTCATAAGGCAAATTGTCATGATTGTGGTCTATAAAGTTTGTGAATTCTATGAGCTTTGACAATACAACTATTTTTTCCACATTGGATCATATGTACATTTCTTTCCTTTTGCTTAGTATGAGCTGTTCCCTCTTTCCCACTCATTCTCTCCCTCCCATTGCTGCCCTTGAGTTGTCTAGTTCATTTTAATCAATGTACAGTGCAGCTGATGGGTCCTGCTATTTATAGTTTCCAGTTTCCCTCTGATTTTGTGCCCTCCTCCTAGCTTCCCTCAGATGTGCGCGAGCGCGAGCGCGCACACACACACACACACACCACACACACACGCGCACACACCCACCCCCCACCCCCCACCCCCACACACATATACACACGTGGTCCAGAACATGGAGTCGTTTAGAAATGATACAACCTATTGAGTGGAGATCCTTTGTTTCCTGAGTCCTCAGCTTCTTTTATTTTTTTGAATAGAATTTTATGTTTGGACCAGCCTAGACCATGATCCTCCTATTTCCTATATGGTTAGGATGACAGCTATCTATCACCATGCCAAACTTTTTATTGGTTGAGTGGTGTGTATGTGTGTGTGTGGGGGGGGACAGAGTCTTGCAGACTTTTGCCTTCAGTGGCCTTGAACCACAATCTTCCAATCCTGGCCTCTTAAGTAGCTATTTTTACAGATATAAGCACCCAACTTGACTTGACTCCTCTCCTCTCCGCTGTCCTTTTTTTGCCTCCCTTCCCTCCCTCCCTCCCTCCATCCCTTCCCTTCCTCCCTCCCTCCTTCCCTCCCTCCCTCCCTCCCTCCCTCCCTCCTTTCCTCCCTTCCTTCCTTCCTTCCTCTCTCTCTCTGTGCTGGTACTAGAGGTTGAACGCCGGTCCTTGAGCTCTTGCTTGGCTTTTTCCACTCATGGCTGGTACTCTACCACTTGAGTCATGCCTCTGGTTTCAACTTTGGTTGATTATCACTCTATTTTCCTCCTAATCTTTTTTTTTTTTTTTTTTTTTTTTTTTTTTGTCGGTCATGGGGCTTGAACTCTGGACCTGAGCACTGTCCCTGCGCTCTTCAGCTCAAGGCGAGCGCTCTACCGCTTGAGCCACAGTGCTACTTCCGGTTTTCTAGTGGTTTATTGGAGATCAGAGTCTCACAGACTGGCTGGCTTTGAACCATAATCCTCAGATCTCAGTCTCCTGAGTAGCTAGGATTACAGGCGTGAACCACAGGTGCCCAGCTTTTTTCTCCTATTCTTAAAACAATTCTAATAGGTTTCATTGTTTTATTTTCATACATGCATATAAACTTAGATCATATTCATCCTCATTTACCCTCTCCTTTACCCCCTTCCTCCTCCCTCTCGTACTGCCCACCCCCATAATTTGGCAAGTTACTTATTCCTGAACATCCTTTTTTATATTAAAGGGGAAAAATTAGTAACTCACTATGTATCCAAAAAAGAAAAAAACATGTATCAATCCAATCAGTTCCCTAAAATGTAACGAGAACAGTGGCAAAACACTTTGTATAAAGAAATTAGCTATTATGTTAGGAGAAACTTTCATTGCAATAGAAAGGCCTGGACCATTGTGAAGCCTGAAGCAATCACACTGGCTCCCACTGCCCCACACCTGAGGCCTCTGCTAGGCCTTCATTGAGACCTCCCGGGTAGCCATGTCTGCCAAGGTTGCTGCTGCTTCTTGGGGACAGCATTGCCTTTCTTCCTTTTACATATGGCATTCTTCTCATGACAGCAAACGTCTCAGATATCTGATTCAGGCACTGTTCTCATTTACTCTCAGCTCTTTGCTGGGAGTGTGTTTTGTGATTTTTTTTTTTAACCCACTTGCCTAATTCATTCTTTTTTTTTAAAATTACTTTATTGTTATTATAGAAGTGATGTACAGAGGGATTTTATTTTTATTTATTTTTATTTTTTGTTCGGTTGTGGGGCTTGAACTCTGGGCCTGAGCGCTGTCCCTGTGCTCTTCAGCTCAAGGCGAGCGCTCTACCACTTGAGCTATAGCGCCACTTCTGGTTTTCTAGTGGTTTATTGGAGATAAGAGTCTCATGGAGGGGCTGGGAAGATGGCTCAGTGGTAGAGTGCTTGCCTTGCATGCATGAGGCCCTGGGTTCGATTTCCCAGCACCACATAAGCAAAAAGAAAAAAAAAAGCTGGAAGTGGTGCTGTGGCTCAAGTGGTAGAGCGCTAGCCTTGAGCTGAAGAGCTGAGGGACAGCGCCCAGGCCCAGAGTTCAGGCCCAACGACTGGACCCAAAAAAAAAAAAAAAGAGTCTCACGGACTTTCCTGCCCGAGCTGGCTTTGAACTGCAATCCTCAGATCTTAGCCTCCTGAGTAGTTTGGATTACAGCATGAGCCACCAGCGCCCGGCTACAGAGGGATTTTAATTACATGAGTCAGGTAACAAGTATGTTTCCTTTCATACAGTGCTTTATGTCCCCTCACTCTCCCAGTCCTTTCCTCCCATCTCCACCCACTTTAGTTCACTTTCAACAGTGTCCAGTAAGTTCACTGCTGCACCTTTTCACCTTTTTTCCCTCAAGTTCTGTACCTTCCCCTCTACCCTCCCAAAGATAAAATGTGAGTACACCATACATAAGGTAAAGAAGATAGAATCAGAGCTGGGAATGTGGCTTTGTGGTAGAGTGCTTGCCTAGCATGCATGAAGCCTTGGGTTTGAGTCCTCAGTACCACATATACAGAAAAAGCCGTAAGTGGCACTGTGGCTCAAGTGATAAAGTGCTAGCCTTGAGCAGAGAAGCTTAGGGACAGTGCCAGGCCCTGAGTTCAAGCCCCAGGACTGGCCAAAAAGAAATAAAGCAAGCAAAAAAGGAGTCTTTTATTTCCATATCTTGGAGTTTGTTTCAGTATGTATGTTATTTTGTATAAATATGAAGAGGCACTAAGGCATTGTGCCTTCATGTTTCTCTACTAAGAATATGCTCTTTCGATCTCACTGTGTGTTTTATATCTAACTTCCACATGTCAGAAGGAACATACACTGTTTGTGTCTCTGATCTTGGCTTACCTCACTTAACATGATTTGTTCTAGTTCCAGTCATTTCCCTGCAAATGATGTTATTTCTTCTAATGACTGTGTAAAATTCCATTGTGTATAGGTACTACATTTTCTAGATCCATTCACCTATTATGGGGCATCTGGGCTGTTTCCATATCTTGGCTATTGTGAACACTGCGGCAATGAACATGGATGTGCAGGTGTTCTTATCAGATGCTGGTTCATGATGTTCAGGATAGATGCCTAGGAGTGGTATGGCTGGGTTGTAGGGAAGGTCTATGTTAAGGTTTTTGGGTTTTTGTTTCTTGTTTTTGTCAGTTGTGGGGCTTGAACTCTGGGCCTTGGCACATCCCTACACTCTTCAGCTCAAGGCCAGCGCTGTATCACTTGAGCCACAGCGCCACTTCCAGTTTTCTAGTGGTTTATTGGAGATAAGAGTCTCACAGATTTTTCTCCCAGGCTGGCTTTGAACGGTGATCCTCACATCTCCGCCTCCTGAGTAGCTAGGATTACAGGCTTGAGCCACCAGCGCCCAGCTTATGTTTAGTTTTTTGAGGAGCCTCCAGACTGCTGTCCAGAGTGGTTGTACTGGTTTTCATTCCTATGAATAGTGCAGTAGAATTTGTTGGTTGAATTTATAATGTTGGCCAATCTTACTGGGGTGAGATGGAATCTCAGAATTGTTTTGGTTTGCATTTCCTTTATGGCCAGGGATGATGAGCATTTCCTTGTGTGTTCTTTGCCATTCTTACCTCTTCTTCTGAGAAGTCTCTCCTTAGCTTCCTTGCCCATTTAGTGATTAGTTTATTAGGTTTGGGAAGGGTTAGTTTCTTGAACTCCTCTTGTATATTGGATACTAGTCCTTTGATAACATTCTTGGTAAAGATCTTTTCCTAGTTTGTTGGCTGTCTTTCTAGTTTAGTAACTATGTCCTTAGCTGTGCAGAAACTTTTTATTTTGTTGTAGTCCCACTTGTCAAATCTTTCTCCTATCTGCTGTGTCCCTGGAACTCTGTTCAGGAAGTTTCCACCTATACCGTAAGTTCTAATGTTCTCCTACTCTCTCTTGCAGTAGTTTCAGAGTTTTGGGTCTGAGGTTGAGGTCTTTGATCCACTTTGAATTGGTATTAGTATGAGGTGACAAACAGGGATCTGCGTTTAGTTTTCTGCATATGGATGCCCAGTTTTCCCAACACCCATTGTTGAAGAGGCTATTTTTCCTCACTGTATGTCTTTGGGTTTCTTATCAAATATCAGATAACTAGAAGTATATAGTTTTATTTCTGGGTCTTCTATATAATAATCTTTGACTCTGTTTTTGTGCAAGTACCAATCTGCTTTTGTTGTTATGGCTCTGTAGTAGAATTTGAGGTCTGGCTTTGTGATAGCACTCACATTGCTTTTTTTTGATAGAATTGCTTTGGCTATTTTGTGCCTTTCATTGTTTCATATGAATTTTTGGATTGTTTTCTCAATCTTGGTAAAGAATGTCATTGAGATTTTGATGGGGATTGCATTGAATTTGTCTATCATTTTGGCCGTTTTTATAATATTAATTCTACCTATCCATGAACATTGAAAGGTCTTTCCATTTCGTGGTATCCTCTTTGATTTCTTTCTTCAAATTTTTACTTTTTTTTTTTTGGGTCCGGTCGTGGGGCCTGAACTCTGGGCCTGGGCGCTGTCCCTCAGCTCTTCAGCTCAAGGCTAGCGCTCTACCACTTGAGCCACAGTGCCACTTCCGGCTTTTTTCTTTTTGCTTATGTGGTGCTGAGGAATCGAACCCAGGGCATCAGGCTTGCAAGGCAAGTGCTTTACCACTGAGCCACCTTCCCAGCCCCTCTTTCTTCAAATTTTTATAGTTTTGGTTATAAAGATGTTTTATGACTTTGGTTAGGTTGGTTCTTAGGTATTTTAGTTTTTTTGTTTTTTTTGTTTTTTGTTTTTTTTTGTCGGTCGTGGGGCTTGAACTCTGGGCCTGGGCGCTCTCCCTGCGCTCTTCAGCTCAAGATGAGCGCTGTACCGCTTGAACCACATCACCACTTACGATTTTCGAGTGGTTTATTGGAGACAAGAGTTTCATGGACTTTCCTGCCCAGGCTAGCTTTGAACCACCATCCTCAGATCTCAGCCTCCTGAGTAACTAGGATTACGGGTGTGAGCCACTGGTGCCTGGCTTCTTTTAGTTTTTTTGAGGCCACTGCAAAGGAGTTGTTTTCAAGATTTCCCTTTCTGCTTGTACATTGTTGACATCCAGAAAGGCTACTGATTTTTGTGTGTTAATTTTATATACTGCTATTTTGCTATAGTGGTTGTTCAGTTCTAGAAGTTTTTTGGGTCCTTTAGGTATAAGGTCATGTCATCTAAAAAAAAAGATAGTGTCATCTGCAAGTTGGAATAATTTGATTTCTTCTTTCCATATATGAATCGCTTTTATGTCCTTTTCTTTCTTTCTTTTTCTTTTCTTTCTTTTTTCTCTTTTTTCTTTTCTTTCTTTTTTCTCTTTTTTCTTTTCTTTCTTTTTTCTCTTCTTTCTTTCTTTCTTTCTTTCTTTCTTTCTTTCTTTCTTTCTTTCTTTCTTTCTTTCTTTCTTTCTTTCTTTCTTTCTTTCTTTCTTTCTTTCTTTCTTCTTTTTTTTTTGCCAGTCTTGGGGCTTCAGCTCAGGACCTGAGTACAGTCACTGATTCTCTTTTGCTCAAGGATAGCACTCTACTACTTGAGCCATAGTGCTACTTCCGGCTTTTTCTGTGTATGTGGTACTGAGGAATCGAACCCAGGGTTTCATGCATGCTAGGCAAGCACTCTATCACTAAGCCACATTCCCAGCCCCTTTTATGTCCTTTTCTTAGTTTATTGCTATGAGTAAGAATTCCAGAATTATATTGTTCCTGATTTTTTTTTTTTTTAATCGTGGGGCTTGAACTCTGGGCTTGGGCGCTGTCCCTCAGCTCTTCAGCTCAAGGCTAGCACTCTACCACTTGAGCCACAGCACCACTTCCGGTTTTCTGGTAGTTTATTGGAGATAAGAATTTCACGGGGGCTGGGAAGGTGGTTCAGTGGTAGAGTGCTTGCCTTTGCATGCAGGTGGCCCTGGGTTCGATTCCTCAGCACCACATAAGCAGAAAAAGCTGGAAGTGGCGCTGTGACTCAAGTGATAGAGTACTAGCTTTGAGCTGAAGAGCTGAGGGATAACACCCAGGCCCAGAGTTCAGGTCCTATGACCAGGAAAAAAAAAAAAAAAAAGAATTTCATGGACTTTTTTGCCCAGGCTAGCTTTGAACCTCGATCCTCAGATCTCAGCCTCCTGAGTAGCTAGGATTACAGGCGTGAACCACCAGCACCTGGCTGTTCCTGATTTTTTAAAATTTTTTTGTTGGTCATGTTCTTTTTTTTTTTTTTTTTTGGTCTAGTCGTGGGGCCTGAATTCTGGGCCTGAACACTGTCCCTCAGCTCTTCAGCTCAAGGTGAGTACTCTACCACTTGAGCCACAGTGACACTTCTGGCTTTTTTGTTTTTGCTTATGTGGTGCTAAAGAATCAAACCCAGGGCCTCAGGCATGCAAGGCAATCGCTCTACCACTTAGCCACCTTCCCAGCCTGGTCATGGTCTTAAACTATAGGCCTAAACACTGTCCCTCAGCTCTTCAGCTCAAGGTGAGTGCTCTACCACTTGAGCCACTGTGCCACTTCCTATTTTCTAGTGGTTTATTGGAGATAAAAGTCTCACGACTCTTCCTGCCCTGGCTGGCTTCAAACTGTGATCCTCAGATCTCAGCCTCCTGAATAGCTGGGATTACAGGTGTAAACCACTGGTGCCCAGCTATTGTTCCTGATTTGGAGGGAAATAGTTTTAGTTTTTCTCCATTCAGTATGATGTTGGCTGTTGGTCTGTCATATATAGCCAGCCTGCCTGCCTGCCTTTCTTGCTTGCTTGCTTTATGTTGGTCATGGGACTTGAACTATGGGTCTGGGCGCTGTCCCTCAGCTCTTCAGCTCAAGGCTAGTGCTCTACCACTTCAGCCACAAGGCCACTTTCAGTTTTCTGATGGTTTATTGGAGATAAGAGTCTCAGAGACTTTCCTGCCCATGCTGGCTTTGAACTATGGTCCTCAGATCTCAGCTTCCTGAATAGCTAGGATTACATGTGTGAGCCACCATACGCGGCATTAGGGTTTTTTTTGTTTTTGTTTTTGTTTTTGGTGGTGGGGCTTGAACTGTGGGTTTGGGCCGAGGTCCCTGTGCTCTTCAGCTCAAGGCGAGTGCTCTACTACTTGAGCCTCAGTGCCACTTTGGTTTTTTCTGATGGTTTATTGGAGGTAAGAGTCTCACAGACTTTCCTGCCCAGGCTGTCTTTGAACCACGATTCTCAGATCTCAGCCTCCTGAGTAGGTAAGATTACAGGCATGAGCCACCGACCCCCGGCCCTTTTTTGAGTATAGGTTTTGGAAGCTGTCCTTTATCATGTGGATGTCTTGGGTGGGTGTTGTAATGTTTCCTTGGCATCTCTGATTTTATTGATTTGAATCTCGTCTCTTCAGTCTCACTTGTGCTCTGTTCATTTTATTAATTTTTTTAAAAACAGCTTTTCGTTGATTTTATGTATAGTTTTTTTTTAAGTCTCTGTTTCATTGATTTCTGCCCTAATCTTTGCCATCTCCATCTAGTAGTTTTTGGGTTTTTTTGGGTCCGTCATGGGGCTTGAAGTCTGGGCCTGGGCACTGTCCCTGCATGCTTCAGCTCAAGGCAAGCAATCTACCACTTGAGCCACAGCACCACTTTTGGTTTTCTGGTGAGTAATTGGAGACAAGAGTCTCATGGGCTTTCCTGTCTGGGCTGGCTTTGAACCATGATCCTCAGATCTCAGCCTCCTGAGTAGCTAGGATTATAGGCATGAGACACTGGCATCTGGCCATCTAGTAGTTTGGGGTTTGGTTTGTTCTTATTTTTCTAGCAGTTTTAGTTACATCATGAGGTTATTTACTTGAGCTGTTTCTGTGTGTGTGTGTGTGTGTGTGTGTGTGCGCGCGCGCGCGCGCGCTGGTCCTGGGACTTGAACTTTAGGCCTGGGCCCAGGAGTTTATTGGAGATAAAGTCTCACAGACTTTCCTGCCCAGGCTGGCTTTGAACCGTGATCCTCAGATCTCAGCCTCCTTAGTTGCTAGTATTAGAGACATAAGCCACAGGTGCCCAGGTTCTGTTTTCTTTATGTGAGCACTTAGAGTTACAAACTTTCCTCTTAGCACTGCTTTTTCTGTATCCCAGAGGTTCTGTTGTGATGTAAGAACTTTCTAATTTCTTCTGTGACCAGGTGTTACTCAGTAGCGTGTTATTCTGTCTCCATGTATTTGAGTGTTTCCTCCAATATGTTTTAGAACTAGTTTGATTCCATTGTGATCAGATAGGATTCAAGGGGCTGGGAAGGTGGCTCAGTGGTAGAGCGCTTGCCTTGCATGCCTGAGGTCCTGGGTTCGATTCCTCAGCACCACATAAGCAAAAAGAAAAAAGCTGGAAGTGGCACTATGGCTCAAGTGGTAGAGCGCTAGCCTTGAGCTGAAGAGCTGAGGGGCTGAGGGACAGCGCCCAGGCCCAGAGTTCAGGCCCACAACTGGACCCCCCCCCCAAAAAAAAAAAAAAAAAAAAAACAGGATTCAAGGAGCTATCTCAATCCTTTTTTATTTGCTTAAGTTCTTTGTGTGTCCTATGATGTTTTCAGTTTTGGAGAAAGTTCCACGGGATGCTGAGAAGAATGTGAATGGGGTGGTTGCTGTGTGGAATGCTCTGTAGATACTGTTAAGACCATTTGGGTCATGGTGTCATTTAGCTCAGAGGCTTCTTTGCTGATCTTTTGTTTGGTTGGCCTTGTCCTTTGGTGAGAGCAGGATATTAAAATCCCCCACTATTATTGTGTTAGGGTCTATCATGTTCTGTAAGTCCACAAGTGTTTGTTTAGCATCCTTAGGTGCTCCATTGTTTGTTTTAACCATGTGATTTCCTCTTCATGAATCATTCCCTTTATTAATATGTACTTGTCTTCTTTGTACTGTATTTAATGAAAAGTCTATTTTACCAGATACCAATATGGCTACTCCTGCCTTCTTGGTGGATGCATTTACACAAAAGATTATTTTCCATCCCTTCGCTTAGAATTTGTTTTTATCGGGGCTCAGAAGGTGGCTCAGTGGTAGAGTGCTTGCCTTGCATGCCTGAGGCCCTGGGTTCGATTCCTCAGCACCACATAAGCAAAAAGAAAAAAGCCGGAAGTGGCACTGTGGCTCAAGTGGTAGAGTGCTTAGCCTTGAGCTGAAATGCTGAGGGACAGTGCCCAGGCCCAGAGTTCAGGCCCCACAACCAGACCCAAAAAAAAAGAATTTGTTTGTGTCTTTGACTGTGAGATGGGTTCCTTGGAGACAAAAAATAGTTGGATCTTGGGTCTTTTTTGTCAGGTTTTTTTTTTTTTTGTTTTGTTTTTTGGTCTTTTTTTTCTGGACTAGGGCTTGAACACTGGGCCTACGTGCTGTCTTTGAGCTTCTTTTGCTCAAGGTGAGTGCTCTACCACCTGAAACATAGCTTCATTTCTGGCTTTTTTTTTTTTTCCCAGATCTGAGGACCAAACTCAGGGCCTTGCACTTGCCAGGCAGGTGCTCTTCTGCTGAGCTAAATCCCCAGGCCCTGGCTTTTTTTTTTTCATTAATTAATTAATTAAAAAAAATTTTTTTTGGGTCCGGTTGTGGGGCTTGAACTCTGGGCCTGGGCGCTGTCCCTTAGCTCTTCAGCTCAAGGCTAGTGCTCTACCACTTGAGCCACAATGCCACTTCCGGCTTTTTTCTTTTTGCTTATGTGGTGCTGAGGAATCGAACCCAGGGCCTCATGCATGCAAGGCAAGCGCTCTACCACTGAGCCACCTTCCCAGTCCTGGCTTGCTTTTTATTTATTTATTTTTAACTTTTTTTGGGTCAGTTGTGGGTCAGTTGAACTCAGGGACTGGGCACTGTCCCTGAACTCTTTTGCTTAAGGCTAGTACTCTGTACTACTCTGTACTACCACTTTGTACCACAGTGCTGTTTCCTGTTTTTGAGTGGTTAATTGGAGATAAGAGTCTCAAGGGGACTTTTCTGCCTGGGCTGGCTTCAAACTGCCATCCTTAGATCTCAGCCTCCTGAGTAGTTAGGATTACTGAATGAGTCACTGGTGCATGGCTGGATCTTGTTTTTTGCTTCTCTACTTCTTTTGATTGGGGAATTGAGTCCATTAACTTTTAAGGTTATTATGGAGAGATGTGTCATGTTTCCTGACATTTTCTTGATTTCCTGTTTTTTGCTTTCTTCTTCCGGTACTTACTAGTCTTCTAGTGATTTCTTTTGTCTAATGTATTTTTCTTGACTTTGATTGTTTTCTTCATATTGTATGCTTCCCTTTCGTATTCTTTGTAATGGTGGTTTAGTGTTCATGAATTCCTTTCTAATTTATTCTTTTTGTCCCTGAATCTGGCATAAGCACTTGGCGGGGAGCCTGGCTGGGTTGCTCTTTGACATTTGTTGGGAACTTGCTTATGCCTGGTATGTGGTCAGTTTCAGAAATGTTCCATGCACAGCTGAAAGAGTCAAGTGTTAGTGCTTCCTGGGCACAGTGTTCTACACACCCACAAGATACAACTATGCCAGTTGGGTTACAGTCTCCTGCCACCACAAATGTTAAATCTCCTTTTTCCTCTGACTTGGATCCCTTGTGTTCTGTATTATGAGGTTGTGCACCAGGTCTGGAGTCCTTTTGTTCTCTCTGTTGAAGAGGCCTCTTCCAGCATTGGCAGAGCTGCCTGACTTTCCCATTCATGGTTTTCTGAATTTCCTTATGTTATTGTTTTCTCTTTGTTTTTGGAGATTGAACCTAAGGTCTTACAAATGCTAAATAAGGAAACACTCTCCCATTGAGCTGCATTCCCTTATGTCTGAGATATGTTTAACAGCGTATGAAGTCATGCATCACTCAGTAAGGGAGATATGTTCTAAGGCATGTATCCTGTGAACATTGTAGAGTAATCTTACTTAACTAGAAGAGCCAGAATGTGGTCCTAGGGGTCTGCCATCTTTCTGGATCTTTAAAAATCTTACCTCACCACCTCTGTTTTAGCTAGACCATCTATTTATATTTAATAATTATACTGTATTTGAACTTATTTTTCACCACCTTACTTTTAAACCTCCTGTTATTTTATGGATGCGTTGCTTGCTTTTTCTTCCTTTCTTGACCCTTTTGACTATTTTTCCTTTTTTTCTTCACTGTAGATTAAAATTTGGTCACTTGTTTCCCATAGTGTTTGTCCTAGATATTTTAGCATGTCCAATTCAGTTAGCAAAATCTAAATTTAGCCAGGTACAGTGATACATGCCTATAATTCCTGCACTCACAGCATGCGTGGCAGGAGTGACAAGCTCCAGGCTAGACTGGACTCATAAGGAGTCCCTGCAAAAAACAAAACGAACGAAAAGCAAAATAATACACCTAAAATTGATCTAGTGTGTGCCCTCCCCAATGCTCAGTCTTAGGACCCCAAGTCTGACCCTCTTGGCAGCACCATCACCAGGTTTATACCAGCCTGACTTCAGGGGACCAAACTGCAATTAAGGCTTCTCTTGGGCCCACAGGCAGGATGGTGACTTTCTTTCCAGCCTGCTGAAAACCCTCCTACATCTGGCTCCGGGATTTCTCCTCAGGGATTATTCCCTCTCCTGCCTTCCTCAGGTGGTAAATGAAGAAGCCAGCTGCAGGGACCTGTCCCTCAGAGGCCTGGCTACTGCAGGTGGTCCCCACTCTTCTCCCGGATCACAGTTGTGCTTGGTGGATTTGTCAGCTTACACTGGTTTCTCAAGTTTGGTAGCAGTTCCCTTCTCATTTTTCTCAGAGTGTGGTTGAACCTTCTAGCTCATCCTTCTGACAATGTAATTAGTCTCTCCAAAAACACTGACTTCAGTCTAAGAGTGTAGCAGAGCTCCAACCAAAGTTGACTTCACCTTCCCAGCCCTCTTTCTTCCTTTCTTTCTTTCTTTTCTTTCTTGTTGTAGGGGCTGAACTCTGAACCTGGGCGCTGTTCCTCATCTCTTCAGCTCAAGGCTAGCACCCTACCACTTGAGCCATAGTGCGACTTCGGGCTTTTTTCTGCTTATGTGGTGCTGAGGAATCGAACCCAGGGCCTCATGAATGTGAGGCAAGCACTCTACCACTAAGCCAACTTCCCAGCCCTCTTCTGGCTCTTTCTCGTTCTTCTCTGTTGGTAATGGCAGGGTGCTATTACTTTTAGAAGTCTCTCCATCTCTTATCATCTGCTGTAGTTTAGCCTGAGGCAAGTTTGAAGGTTGCCCAGTGGGGTGGTGGTGGTGTCTGGCAGAGGTCTCCCAAGAGTGAGCTCACTGTGAAGTATAAAGACAGGTTTCTTAGCTGCATATGCAGTTTTCTGGAACCACCATGAGTAACTGGAAATTACTTTCCTAGCTGTGTGTGTTTGGGTCTCCATCTTCTCTGTTTTCTGTTTGTATTCCTGACCTCATTATTTTCCCCCTGTACTCTATGCAACCGATGTTTCTTTTTCTTTTTCTGTGGAGTAGATTATTTTTAAAAAGACCCTCAATGATTAGCTAGCAGTCTTTCTGACTGAACCATCCTCTCTGTACTTCTGTAAAGGATGAGCACCGTGAGCCACCTGCTGAACTGACTCTGCCATGCCTTTGCCTCGACTGTGGTTTTATCCATTAAGAGAGCTAGAAATGAGCTTTAGCCAGGTGCTGGTGGCTCATGCCACTAATCCTAGCTACTCAGGAGGCTGAGATCTTTTTTTGGTCAATTGTGGTGCCTAAACTCTGGGCCTGGGCGCTGTCCCTCAGCCCTTCAGCTCAAGGAGAGAGCTCTCTACCACTTGAGCCACAGCATCACTTCTGGCTTTTTCTGCTTATGTGGTGCTGAGGAATTGAACCCAGGATCTCATGCGTGCAAGGCAAGCACTCTACCATTGAGCCACTTTCCCAGCCCTAAATGTGTGGGGTTTTTTTGGTTGTTGTTGGTCATGGGTCTTGAACTCTGGGCCTGGGCGCTGTCCCTCAGCTCTTCAGCTCAAAGCAAGTGCTCTACCACTTGAGCCACAGCACCACTTACTTCCCTGTGAGAATCTTATCTCCAATTAACCACCAGAAAAAAAGAAAAGGAAAGAAATGAACTCTAGACCTGTGGTCCCTTACTTTTACCCAGAACTTTCTCCAGCAAACAGGGACCTGGAAAGGTTATGGCCAATTGCAAAACAGGTAGTTGGTACCTGGAGCAGACATTTCTAAAAAGCACAGCTTAAGGCTAATGCTCTACCACTTGAGCCACAGCGATACTTCCAGTTTTCTGGTGGTTAATTAAAGATAAGAATCTCATGGACTTCCCTGCCTACGCTGGCTTTTATCCTTGATCTGTGATCCTCAGATCTCAGCCTCCTTAGTAGCTAGGATTATGGATGTGAGCCATCAGCACCCTGCTCCAGTTGATATTTTTTATGCTTGTCTCTAGTATCCTCCCTGAGTGGCTTACCTGTTTTTATTCTGCTCTTGAAAATTGGCATGCTTTGCATTTAGGAAATGTCTGTGTCCTTTGAGCCATGAGGCTGCTGAGGTACTTGGAGAAGATGGATGGTTTCTATCAGAAAACATAGACATTGGCTAGGAACCTCCCTGACCAGCCCTTTAGTTAGCTCGGAAGGTGTGCACGGACACCCCAGATCACTTCTGAAGGCTGAAGAACTGCACCATGGTACTGCAAGGCATTGAGACTGCTACCATGGTAGTAGCCAGAGCTACCCTGTAGGGTATACTTTGTAAAGCAGGCCTTGAGGGCTTCAGGTGGTAACCAGAGCTTCCTTGGGATGGTTTCTATTCCTGGCATTTTCAGGTATTGCTCAGTTTTCCAGGAAGAGAGTAGAAAGGTCTGTGATGACAGTCTTGGCCTTTTCCACTCAGCCCACCCCAGATCACAATGGCTACCTTGGTGGATTTGGCCAGTAGAGGCTTACTGGTTTGTACCATCTTTCCTGCCCTGTGATCATCATTGGTTCCTGTATCCTCTGTGGAGACAAATGCATGGCACTACAAGCAAGGCATGCAGCCCACCTAGTAGCTGGCTCCTCAACACAGGGGCCACAAGCTCACACACTTGCACACACTTGCACACAGGGCCCACCAGCCCTGGAGATGGCGCGGGTGGGAGGACATTGTCTTGTGGGTGCTGCTGGCATCAGGAGCCAGATTGCTGTTTCTGGGCATGTTCTCCAAACAGACCCTGTCGGAGCAGCACAGAGCGTCCTCTGTTCCAGAGCTCTGCGTAGGAAGTTGGAATCAAGAACCTCATTCGCCTACTCATGACCGGAACTTTCTGCAGTGAGAGGCGGGAGGAGCAGCAGCCATCGCAGGGGTGGGGACCCACCGGAGGCTCTGGTGCTGGTACATGGGTTAGGCCTGTGCCCTTTGCTCACCTTTGAGCTCAGAGTGTGCAGTGGCCAGGCCCTATACCTGGGAACCGGACCAGGGACAGGCCCTAGGGCAAAGTGCTATATATGTTACCCACCAGGTGTCCTGGGATGTGCACACACCATTGACCTTGGCTGCTGTCTGCTTCTCAGACAGGTGGGGCTACAGGGCTGTATGGGACTGTGTACTTCATGGTTATGCAAAACGTGGTTGGCAACCTGCAGAAGGTGACCATTATCTCATGATGCAGGTCATTCACACCTGTAGGTTGCCCCTGTGCTGTGTGTTAGGCATCCTTCAAGATGCCAGGCAGTAGGATCTACAGGACAACTACTGTCATTTTTTGTTGTTGTTAGTTGTGGGCCCTGAACTCTGGGCCTGGGCACTGTTCCTCAGCTCTTCAGCTCAGGCTAGAACTCTACAACTTGAGCCACAGCACCACTTCCAGCTTTTTCTGCTTATGTGGTGCTGAGGAATCGAACCCAGGGCCTCATGGATGCAAGGCAAGCACTCTACCACTGAGGCACCTTCCCAGCTCTCATTTAGCTTTTTATTTTTAGGGGGCCGGTGAACTCAGAACCTGAGTGCTGTCTGAGCTTTTTTTGCTCAAGGCTAGCACTCTATCACTTTGAGCCACAGTGCCACTTCAAAAGCATATGTTTCAGATGCTTCCATGCTGTGCCCATAAGAAGCAGCATCAGCAGGTCAGGTGCTTCAGCCTGGAGTGCTACCACCCAGACAGGCATGTGATACCCTCCTTAGAAAACAAGTGAGAATGCCAGTGGCTCATGCCTGTAATCCTAGCTACTCAGGAGGCTGAGATCTGAGGATCATGGTTCAAAGCCAGCCCAGGCAGGAAAGTCTATGAAACTCTTATCTTCAATAAACCACCAGAAAACTGCAAGTGGTGCTGTGGCTCAAGTGGTAGAGCACTTGCCTTGAGCTGAAGAGCTGAGGGATAGTGCTTAGGCCCAGAGTTCAGGCTCCACGACCAACAAAAAAACAACAACAAAAAGCAAGTGAGAGCTGGGCACAGGTGGCTCACATCTGTCATCCTAGCTGCTCAGGAGGCTGAGATCTGAGAATCATGGTTTGAAGCCAGCTAGTGCAGGAAACTCGGTGATACTCTTATCTCCAATAAACTATTCAAAAAAGCCAGAAGTGGTGCTGTGGCTCAAGTGGTAGAGTGCTCACCTTAAGCAAAAAAGCTCAGGCACAAAGAGTAGAATGCGATCATGGTTTGGGAGGGACTTGAACAAAGTAAAACAATGGGATTTAACAAAGGATTCCATGTAGGGGGAGAAGGAAGGCCCTAGAAGGTTTCCTTATGTCTATGTGAGCACTTATTTCCCAAGCTGGCCTTGAATTCATGATCCTCCTGCCTGAGCCTCCTGAAAGCTGGGATTACACATGTGTACCACCATGCCCAGCAGTTTCTAAATTTTCATGTTGAGTGAATGAATGATGCCAGCCAACTTTTATCTCCAACTGTCACTACCACAGACTGAAATACTATTTTACCTTCTAATACTATTTTACCTTCTAATACCAACAATAATGACCCCTCTCCCTGTGTAGTCATTGTAAATGTTGTTCTTTGTGAGGATCTTTTTCAGTTACTATGCCACCGAAATGGAAAAAAACCCCCACAACTTCCAAAGTAAAAAGGATGATGGATGATATCCCATGAATGACTAGTTATAAAATTATTAAAATATTATGTACAAAAAAAAAGCTCAGGCACAGTGCCTGGGCCCAAAGTTCAAGTCCCAGACTGGCCAAAAAAAAAGAAAGTGAGTGAGAGACGAGCCAATGGCTCATCCATATAATTCTAGTTATTCAGGAAGCCCAGATCTGATAATCAAGGCTCAAAGTCAGCTCAGGCAGGAATGTCCATGGGATGACATTTTCAGTTAACCAGCAGGAAAAATCAAACAACTAGCTAGAGGTGTGGTTTAAGAGGTAGAGTATCAACCATAAACTAAAAGTCAAACCAGAGTAAGAGGCTCTAAGTTCAAGGCCTTAAACACTGATATTGGTGCGCGTATGTGCGTGCATGCATGCGCACGCGCACACACATACACATACACACACACACACACACACACACACACAAGAAAGGGCATGCATGCATAGAAGCAAGGGTTCATATTAGATTATAAAACGAAGTTCTTCTGTTTCTGTTCTTCCTTTGTCTTTTCATCATCCTTCCTTTATTTTATTTTTATTTTATTTTATTTTATTTTTGGCTAGTCTTGGGGCTTGAACTCTGGGCCTGGGTACTGTCTTTGAGCTGCTTTTGCTTGAGGTGAGTGCTCTACTGCTTGAGCCACTGTGCCACTTTGTTGTTTTTTTTTTTAGTCTATTGGAGACAAGTGTCTCCTGGACTTTCCTGCCTGGGTTGGCTTCGAGTTATAATCCTCAAATCTCAGCCTCCTGAGTAGCTAGGATTATAGGCATGAGTGCCTGCACCCAGCTCCTCCCTTTTATTTTCCAGAGACTACTTGCTTTACTTTCACTAAAGGTTTAATACAACGTATATACATAAGCAAGTATTTAGCCAAGCACAAGAACTGTGTATTGTTGTATATGTAATACCACGAGTATATTTGTATGATGGGATTGAGGGCCGTGAACATCTAGGCCTCAAGGAACGACTGACCAGACCAAAGAGAGCTGTACTTGTATAACTCCCTCATTAGCAGGTCTTGGAATTGCTAGCTGTCAGCACCACAGCCTTCGTAGTAGGTGACCAACACGACTGCCAACGGAGTGCTGCCATAGGTCAGACTCTGGGAGATTTAGGAAGTTCTGTATCCAGGTTGGAAAAACAAAAGGATTCTCTAGTGGAGATAGTACTCTAACACAGGCATGGCCTACACTTATTACTCTTAAAAAAGGAGGTTTACAAGACTAGAGAAACAAAGGACCTCCACTCATCTGGTCAATCATTACCAAATGACCCCATTCTTCTGACCACATATGTGGTATATATGGAGGCACATTGGAGGGAAACTGGGAGGAGGACATAGAACCAGAGGGAAACCATACCAGGGGAAAACATACAACAGTTGCACCCATCAGCTGCACTGGACATTGATCAAAATGAACTAAGACACTCAAGGGCAGTGATGGGAGAGAGGAAATGAGAGAGAAAGAGGGAACAGCTGACACTAAGCAAAAGGAAAGTAATGCACATATCACCCAATATGGAAGAAATAACTTGTCAAAGCTCATAGAACTCATAAACTTTATAGACCACAGTAAAGACAATTTGCCCCATGAAGGTTAGACTATGTTTTGACTTTAAGTATCACTATCCCACAGTACTGTGAAATTTGTGAAATTTATGTAATCACTTAAATCACAATAAAAAATTGCTTAAAAAAAAAAAAGGTTTATGCATGGCCTTAGGAAAAGCCTGCTGCTTTTTGTTTGTTTGCTTGAACTTTGGGCATGGGCACTTTCCCTCAGCTCTTCAGCTCAAGGCAAGCACTCTACCACTTGAGTCACAGCGGCACTTCTGGTTTTTCAACATTTAATTGGAGTTAAGAGTTTCACAGACTTTCTTGCCCAGGTTGGCTTTGAACCATGATCCTCAGATCTCAGCCTCCTGAGTAGCTAGTATTACAGGCGTCAGCACCCGGCAAGCCTGCTGCTTTTATTCAAGCCAATCTGGTATAATTAGAGACACTTTAGCCAAAGTAAGAGAGGACCTGCGTGCCTGCGAGAACAACCAGCAACAATCCTCAAGCAGGTATTGAAGCTTATTCAACTAGAAGCCGTGGCTAACGACTCTTATGTCTGCCTAGCAGGGCCTCTAGTATTAATTTGAATAGCTCTGACAGTGGGACCATGCCTGATAAATGCATTAATTAAATATATAAAGGTCTTTATATATGTTCAGTAAAATTGATGGTCCTCCAGTCCCAATTCTTGCCCTTAACTGAGGCCTCCCCAGAATCAAAGATTTGATTCAGGTAAAAACAAAAGGGGGGAAATGTTATGATAGGGGAGAATAAGGATAAACTATGATATTTGATTTAGATTATATAAAATAGGTTCTAGCATGCTAAAATTTAAAGTCCCTGCTTATTAAAAATGGATAATTTTGGAATGTAATTGTAACTGCTTTTGTATTTTTTTATTTTTTAAATTATTTTTATTGAGATTAAGTGCATAAATTTCACAAATTTCACAGTATTGTGGGATAGTGATACTTAAAGTCACAAACACATTTTAACCTTCACAAGGCAAATTGTCATTATCATGGCCTATAATGTTTGTGAATTCTCTGCAGCTCCTCTTTTAAAAAATTATTGTTATCATAGAGGTACAGAGGAATTACAATTACATGAATCAGGTAATGAGTACATTTCCTTTTGCAAATAACTTCTGTTCCTTTACTCCCAGTTCCTCCCATCTCCACCCACCAGCTGTATAGCTCACTTTCACCAGTGTCCAGTAAGTTCACTGCTGCACTTTTTCACCCTTTTCCCTCAAGTTCTGTACCTCTCCCTCAACCCTCCTGAAGATATACACCTGAATACAGGAAGATAAAATAACAAAAAATAAAAATATTAAGAAAGGTCTCTTGTTTCCATATTTTGGAGTTCATTTCCAGATATATATATATATATGTATGTATATATATATGTATATATGTATATATATACACATATGCACACATACATACATACATATATATAATTTTATCAGCATCCTTTTTTTTTTGATTGTGTGGCTTGAACTCTGGGCCTGGGCACTGTCCCTCAGCTCTTCAGCTCAAGGCGAGAGCTCTACCACTTGAGCCACAGCGCCACTTCCAGCTTTTTCTGTGTATGTAGTACTGAGGAATCAAACCCAGGGCTTCATGTATGCTAGGTAAGCACTCTACCACTAAGCCATGTTCCCAGATCTTGTTTTGTTTTTTTGGAGACAGGATCTCACTAATGGGCCATCTGAGTCAAACTCTTGTTCTTGCCACAGTATCCATCTCCAGTGCTGGTATTATATACGTGTGCCTTATACCTAGCTTCTTTTCAACTTTCATACCATTAGGAGTTGTTTTTTTTTTTCCTCCAAATTGAATCTTCCTCTGTGTGTGTGTGTGTGTGACACACACACACACACACACACACACACACACACATACACACACACACACACACACACACACACACACACACACACACACACACACACACAACCAGTGCTGAAGCTTGAACTCAGGGCTAAGGTTATGTCCCTTAAATTTTTCATTCAAGGCTGGTACTACTACTTGAGCCACAGCTCCACTTCTGGCTTTTTGGTGGTTAATTGGAGGGAAGAGTCTTGCAAATTTTCCTGCCTTGGTTTTGAACCCCTATCCTCAGATCTTAGCTCCTGCATAGCTAGGATTACAATCAGGAGCAGAGTGAGGTGGTTGGGCTCCTGTGTTTGTAGTGCCAGCTGGGCTCCCTGTGCTAGCCCTGAGTAGTGTTGGCAACCTTTTCCTAACACCCCCTTTTCCCTCTCACTGCCCCCTCCCCCCAGCAAATGACAGGTGAGATGAAAAGCCAGTATGTCATTCAAAAGAGGGCTTCTATGAAAACAACTTTAAAACAGTTTGTTGACTGAGCTGCTACCCGGCACTGAAGACTGTGTGAGCACAAGACATTGTTTTTCCATGAGTTTCAAATAGTCCTCTTACAAAAAGGCTTAATAAGAAAAGTGCTCTTGGGCTGGGAAGGTGGCTCAGTGGTAGAGTGCTTGCCTTGCACGCATCAGGCCCTGGGTTTGATTCCTTAGCACCACAGAAGCAGAAAAAGTCAGAAGTGGCACTGTGACTCAAGTAGTAGAGTGCTAGTCTTGAGCTGAAGAGCTGAGGGACAGCACCCAGGCCTAGAGTTCAGGCCCCACGACCAACAAAAGAAAGAAAAGAAAAAAGTGCTCTGTCTACATGCTATAGGCCTGTTGTTGTTCTTCAGAGAGCTCAAGTCTAGTGTCATGTCCTGATGTCTGAGGCCACCACACGAACCCTCCCTGTAAAGACCTCACATCTTCACCTGGGATTGTTCCCATGTCAGGGGGTCCTACGGGAGGCAGTTTAGTGACGGAAAGTCCACTCTGGTAGGGTTTGCAAAAGTACACAAGCTTCTCCCACCCTGGAGAGGGATTGAGGTTTGGATTGGAAGAGGTTGAGCAAGTAGCCATCAGCCCAAGACACTCGGTGGTGGATAAGGCAAGCACTGGAAAGGGTCAGACTGTAGTTGCTGAGCTACTCCTCTTTATTTCTCTCTCATAGTGTCTACTTATGGGTTGTATCCCATCATGATTTTTTTTTTTTTTTTTGGTCCAGTTGTGGGGCCTGAAATCTGGGCCTGGGCGCTGTCCCTCAGCTCTTCAGCTCAAGGCGAGAGCTCTACCACTTGAGCCACAGCGCCACCTCCGGCTTTTTTCTTTTTTCTTATGTGGTGCTGAGGAATCGAACCCAGGGCCTCAGGCATGCAAGACAAGTGCTCTACCACTGAGCCACCTTCCCAGTCCTCCCTTCATGATTTGTAGACAAACCAGGACCCTTTGGTGGCCTATCCAGACTTCTGTGTAGACAGGAGCCGAGCAGTCAGTTGAATTTGTATGCTAGAACTGCATTGTACACACATGTAAATCCTTGTATGTGCCAACAAAGTAGCTGCAGCCACACACTCCTTTCTGGGTGGGGTATAGTCAGAGGTCCTTTCCTTTTCTTAGGAAAGTTTTAGAAACTGTTTCTAATGGGCAGTATTGTTCCTGTGACTAAGCCACTGGTCAGATAACAGAGCTAGATGCATTGCAGCTGTCTCTTGTGGAAGGAAAGAGTCTGGGAGAGCAGATTGTCAAAGGTAGTGGATGTTGCCAGAAACACTGTACTGCTTGCATGGGCTACACTGTGCCCAAACAGGCCAGAGGCGTGGGACAGGGAGAATAGGCCATTGTGTGTCCAGAGCACAGACGAGCTTTCAGAGTGTGAACCAGTTCATTGTGCAGGTCTTGGAAAGATGGCTTGGGAAGGATCTTAAGCCTTGTGGAAATGCCGGCTGAGCAGAGGCACATTCCTCCTAATTCCTTTTTGAAACTCACTGAAATGAACAAAAAGAATGAAAAATGGGGAACAAAAGCTCATCCAGAACTTGAGAGCAACCACAACCCAAGAATGGATGGTTGACAGATAGGAAAGAGAGGCTGCTGTCAGTTCTAGTTTATAAGGCCTGGCTCTCGTAGAGCCATGCTTGGAAGACTGTAGTCTCACCGGCTCACACCTACAATCCTAGTTGCTCAGGAGGCTGAAGTGGTAGAGCGCTAGCCTTGAGCTGAAGAGCTGAGGGACAGCGCCCAGGCCCAGAGTTCAGGCCCCACAACCGGACCCAAAAAAAAAAAAAAAAAAAAAAGAATCTCACAGACTTTCCTGCCTAGCTTCAAACTGTGATCCTCAGATCTCAGCTGCCTGAGTAACTAGGATTATAGGCTTGAGCCACCAGTGCCCAGCTTTCAAAGCTTTTTAAATTAAATTTTCTGCCAATTCTCACCATGGTCTTTATTATTCCTTTTTCTAGTTTAAGATGGAAGTAGGGTTTAGTGACTTGCACCTTGCATCTTCTCCTGAAGATGTAGATTTGAAGCTAACCTGGTCTTTAGAAGAGTCTTTAGAGACCTCATTTATAGTTAACCCACAAAATGTACTGTTGGCTCTTGGTGGCTGTAATCCTAACTACTCAAGAGGTTGAGATCTGAGGATTGTGACTCAAAGGCAGTCTGCTAGATTCCATCTCCAAAAACAAGCAAAAAAGGGCTAGAGATTGACCCAAGTGATAGCAGTCCAGCCCAGCAGGCTTGAGGCCCTAGTTCTTACAAAATAAATGGAACTAAATTAAAAACCAAAAACAGTATCTAGAAAGTTGGCAGTTATTGGGTAATGTATTTTTATATAAGCTATGATTTGAAGAAGACGCCAAAAGAAAAACTAGAAAGCTTTTGAATGGAGTTAAATGAAAATAACAGTACTTTGAGATTGGGCAATGTGTCATGGAAGCTGTGTCTTGGGAAATTTCAACAGGAAACGCATTAACTAGATTGAAAAACTGTGCATGTGTGCACACGCATGCATGCACAAGCACATGTATACCAGTATTGGGGCTTGAACTCAGGGCCTCACACTCTGACTTGGATTTTTTGCCCAAGGCTGGCACTACACCACTTAAACCACAACTCCACTTACAGGTTTTATATGCTTAATTGGAAATAGAGTCTGAGGATATTTCTGCCTGAGCTAGTTTTAAACCTTGAGCCACAGATCTCTTCTTGAGTAGCTAGGATTACAGGTGTGAGATGCTTGCCTGGTTCCTAAGCTGCTTTTTGTTTAAAGGTGCAAGTCACTAAACCCTACTTCCATCTTAAACTAGAAAAAGGAATAATAAAGACCATGGTGAGAATTGGCAGAAAATTTAATTTAAAAAGCTTTGAAAGCTGGGCACTGGTGGCTCAAGCCTATAATCCTAGTTACTCAGGCAGCTGAGATCTGAGGATCACAGTTTGAAGCTAGGCAGGAAAGTCTGTGAGATTCTTTTTTTTTTTTTTTTTTTTTTGGGTCCGGTTGTGGGGCCTGAACTCTGGGCCTGGGCGCTGTCCCTCAGCTCTTCAGCTCAAGGCTAGCGCTCTACCACTTGAGCTACAGCGCCACTTCCAGCTTTTTTCTTTTTGCTTATGTGGTGCTGGGGAATCGAACCCAGGGTCTCATGCATTGCAAGGCAAGCACTCTACCACTGAGCCACCTTCCCAGCCCTGTGAGATTCTTATCTCCAACAAACCACCAGAAAACGGGAAGTGGCGCTGTGGCTCAACCTGGCTGAGCACTCGCCTTGAGTGAAATTGCTCAGGGATAGCACTTGGACCAAAAAAACAAAACAAAACAAAATTGATGAGGAAAGTGAAAAAATGTAAATTCCCAATATTACGAATAAGGGACATGGGATAGCTGCAGTGTTGATTGTAAACTGATAGCAAAGAGAAGGTGCTTATGCTAGTAAGCTTGGTAAGTAACATGAAACACCTAAGACATGAATCAGTAGGGCTCACTTGAAGAAATGTTTAAACCTGCTTATCTCTAGTCTTACTAAATAAATTCAGTTTTTAATTAAGAGCTTTTTTTTTTCAGTCATGAGGCTTGAACTCTGGTCCTGGGTGCTGTCTCTGAGCTCTTCAGCTCAAGGCTAGCGCTCTACCACTTGAGTCACAGTGCTACTTCTGGTTTTCTAGTGGTTTATTGGAGATAAGAGTCTCACAGGGCTGGGAAGGTGGCTCAGTGGTAGAGCACTCGACTTGCATGCTCAAAGCCCTGGGTTCGATTCCTCAGCACCACATAAGCAAAAAGAAAAAAGCCGGAAGTAGCGCTGTGGCTCAAGTGGTAGAGCGCTAGCCTTGAGCTGAAGAGCTCAGGGACAGCGCCCAGGACTTGAGTTCAGGCCCCATGACCGGACCCAAAAAAAAAAAAAAAAAAAAGAGTCTCACAGACTTTCTTGCCCCAGCTGGCTTTGAACTGTAATCCTCAGATCTCAGTCTCCTGAGTAGCTAGGATTATAGGCGTGAGCCACTGGCATCTGACTAAAAAGCATTCTTTAAAGAAAATACATGCCACGGGCTGGGAAGGTGGCTCAGTGGTAGAGCACTTGCCTTGCATGCCTGAGGCCCTGGATTCGATTCCTCAGCACCACATAAGCAAAAAGAAAAAAGCCAGAAGTGGTGCTGTGGCTCAAGTAGTAGAGCACTAGCCTTGAGCTGAAGAGCTGAGGGACAGCGCCCAGTCCCAGAGTTCAGGCCCCACGAGTGGACCCCCCCCAAAAAAGAAAGAAAGAAAATGCATGCCTAGATGGCTTTATTGTTGTATTCTACAAACATTTTTACAATTTTACTTTATTGTTATTATAGAGGTGAGTACAGAGAGGTTACATTTACATGAGTCAGGTAATAAGTACACCTCCTTTCGTACTGTGTCAACTGTTTCCTCACATTCCCTCCCTCCCTCCCATCTCCACCCACGAGTTGTGTAGTTCACATTCATCAAGGTCTAGGGTGCTCCACTGCTGCACTTTTTTCACCCTTTTCCCTCAGATTTTGTGCCCTCCCTTGCCTTCCCACAGATAAGCACATGAATACACTGTATATAGGGTAAAGAATAAAGAATAATCACCAGAAAAAGAAAAAAATTATAGTCTTTTGTTTCTATATCTTAGTTCATTTTAGTATGTATATTACTTTATATAAAGTAATACATACTGCAGGCATTGTATCTTTGTGATTCTTTCCTGAGACTACCTTCTTTTGGTATCACTGTATGTGAATATCTGGAAGCCTGTGTAATTTGTCATATCCCAGTGAATTTCAGATCTAACTTCTGCATATCAGAGAGAACATGTGCTGTTTGTGTCTCTGATCTTGGCTCACTTTACTTAACATGATTTGTTCTACCCATTTCCCTGCAAATTATATTATTTTATTCTTTCTAACGGCTGTGTCAAATTCCATTGTATATAGGTACCACAGTTTTTTGATTCACTCATTCTGAGCTGTTTCCATATCTTGGCTATTGTGAATAATGTGGCATTGAATATGGATGTGCAGGTGTCCTGATCATATTCTGTCTACCAAACATTTAAGGAAAAAAGTGCTGGGCTGGGAAGTTGGCTAGTGATAGAGTGCTTGCTTGCCTTGCATGCATGAGGCCCTGGGTTTGATTCCTCAACATCACATAAGCAGAAAAAAGCTGGAAGTGGTACTGTGGCTCAAGTGATAGAGCACTAGCGTTGAGCTGAAGTGCTCAGGGACAGCGCCCAGGCCGAGTTCAGCCCCCACGACTGACACTCAGACACACACAAAAGCTAGCAACTCTAAACTTAAATTCCAAGAAAACTTACAAGAAAGAATACTGCCCAACTCACTCTTATCATGCCAGTATTGCCCCAACACTAAGGCCAAATGAGACATTACAAGAAGAAATACACACACACACACACACACACACACACACACACACACACACACACACACACACACACACACACACACACACACACACACACACACACACACACACACACACACACACACACACACACACACACACGCGCGCGCGCGCGCCAGTCTTCCATACAAGTACACAATTCTTAAAATAATTAGCTGCTGAGCAGAATGCTGGTGGCTCTTGCCTGTAATCCTAGCTACTCAGGAGGCAGAGATCTGAAGATGGTGATTCAAAGCCAACCTAGACAGAAAAGCCCATTTGTCTGATCTCCAGTTAAGCACTATAAAATCTGATAGTGGAGCTAAGGTTCAAGTTGGTAGAGCTTTAGCCTTGAGCAAAAGAACTCAGGGACAGTACCCAAGCTCTGAGTTCAAGTCCCACAACTGACAAAAATGCTGGGGCTGGGAAGGTGGCTCAGTGGTAGAGCGCTTGCCTTGCATGCATGAAGCCCTGGGTTCGATTCCTCAGCACCACATAATCAAAAAGAAAAAAGCCGGAAGTAGCGCTGTGGCTCAAGTGGTAGCGCGCTAGCCTTGAGCTGATGAGCTGAGGGACAGCGCCCAAGCCCAGAGTTCAGGCCCCATGACTGGACCCCCCCCAAAAAAAATTAAAAATGCTTTGAAGTACAGGAGTACAATTTGCTAAATGTGAGATCTGCTAAAAGTACCAAAGTACTACTACTAAAAGTACCAAAAAATAACAACTACTACTGGAAGAAAGCAGACCTAACATCTGGGGAGATATGAGCTGATAAGTCTTAGTGGTATTCTGCATCTGCCCAAAGGTTCACCCGGGCTACTCAGGGTCCCCAAAGACAACTATAGAGCCTAGAAACTAATGCTGAAATTCATAAGGAAATGCAAAGATGCTAAAAGTAATCAAATCAAGCAAATGAAGATGAGTTTGAGGGATAACACTGCCTTAGACACAGGACACACAGGGTCACTACGTTGTCCTGGCTAGAGACAACTATCTGAGGTAATGCTGGGTCAGGTCTAAAACGGTAAACAGGATCTGGGCTACCCCTGTGTTCTTTGCACTTGCCAGCTTGAAAGGCTGACTAGAGAGGCATAAGTACGAATGGTGATTTGGCTTACTTTTAGGCTGTGCTAGGTAACTTGTAAGTTTTTCAGAATTCCATTAAAATTTTTTTTTGGGTCCGGTCGTGGGGCCTGAACTCTGGGCCTGGGCGCTGTCCCTCAGCTCTTCAGCTCAAGGCTAGCGCTCTACCCCTTGAGCCAGAGTTCCACTTCCGGCTTTTTTCTTTTTTTGCTTATGTGGTGCTGAGGAATCGAACCCAGGGCTTCATGGCATGCAAGGCAAGCGCTCTACCACTGAGCCACCTTCACAGCCCTCCATTAAAATTTTTGGACTTTTTTTTCTTTTAACGTTTGAAGACAAAATGGAAGGTAACCTGTCTTTCTCTTGAACAAACAAGAAGTTAGGAACATTTGAGTTCTTGTTCAAAAACAGTGTTCTTAGCCCTTTGCATTTGTGTAAATAGTTATTTGGATATTTAAGTGGCAGCAAGGAGAAGCTGGAAACATTTCTCCCAGGAGGCATTCTGTGCTTTCTGGGAGGTAAAAGAACTGGGTGGGGCTGGGAAGGTGGCTCAGTGGTAGAGTGCTTGCTTCCCATGCATGAGGCCCTGGGTTCCATTCCTCAGCACCACATAAGCAGAAAAAGCCGGAAGTGGTGCTATGGCTCAAGTGGTAGAGCACTAGCCTTGAGCTGAAGAGCTGACAGATAACACCCAGGTCCAGAATTCAGGCCTCACAATAGACAGAAGAAAAGAATTGGGTGGACTTGGGTTAGATTTGTGACTGGCCTCAGTACCTTCTTGTCTTGCTCTCCATGGTTGCCTATGCGCTCACCTAGTGCTTTGAATCTCTTCAAATTTCCTGTTAGTATCCATGGGATGTCTTCCTACTTGGGAGGAAAAAGTCCTGATACCCGCCAGGGATGGGCTGGAGCAGGGAGGAGGCCACGGGAGGGAAAGCCCGTGTATGCAGCCCTGTATAAGTAGCACCCTGCTGCAGACAGTGGGCCACTCCCCTTACTGGCTAATCAGGAATCCACTGGTTTTGATAATTGACAACTGTAGCTACTGTTACCTGATTTTGAACTTTATATGAAGGGGAACCGGGTGGTATATGTACAGTTGTGTCTGCCTTCTTGTTATCCTCAAGTTTGGAAAGCATACCTATTGCTGATGCTTGCTTCTCAATAGATGTGACATGCTTCTAGTAATGTCATGATGGTTTCTTAAGAGCTCAGGGAGCTGCTTCATGAGAATATGTTGGGTTTGCATTGTGTGTGTTTGGTGTTAGCAGCATTTGATAGTACAAGTATCACATTACACTGTTGCTGAGTGTCTCCTTGATGAGGAGTAAAGCTGAGTGCATCTCTAGGATTGTCTGTTTTCTGCCCTTCTCATTTATTTGTAGATTTTTTTTTTTTATGTTATAAGTGTGGCTCTTTGTCAGGTTGAACACACCGTGCTTTGTGCATATTTCATGTATAGTTCCCAGTGTATGTTTGCCAGTTTTTTTCTTTGAGACAGGGTCTTCCTGTGTAGCCAGGCAGGTTTCAAATTTATGACCCTCCTACCTCCCAGGTGCTGGGATTACAAGTATTCACAATGCCCAAGTGACATTATCACTGCTTTTTTTTTCTCCTGTTATCACTTTTTTTTGGGGGGGGGGGGTTGGTCATGTGAGCTGAACTCTGGGCCTGGGCGCTGTCCCTCAGTTCTTCAGCTCAAGGCTAGTGCTCTATCACTTAGCCACAGCACCACTTCCAGCTTTTCTGCTTATGTGGTGCTAAGAAATTGAACCCAGGACCTTATGCATGCCAGGCAAGCACTCTACACTGAGCCACCTTCCCAGCCTCCTGTTATCACTGTTTCTGTTTGCATGTTTGTGTGTGTGTGTGTGTGTGTGTGTGAGAGAGAGAGAGAGAGAGAGAGAGAGAGAGAGAGAGAGAGAGAGAGAGAGAGAGAGAGAGAGCCAAGAAGAGGAAGAGGAGAAGGAGATCAGGCCCTAAGTGCTATCCCTGAGCTTTTTTGTGTGTGTGCCAGTCCTGGGGCCTGAACTCAGGGACATCACTTAGCCTAGGTAGCTAAGATTATAGGCATGAGCCATTAGCAGCTGACTTTGTGTGTGGCGATGTATGAGTGTGTTTTAAATTTTAAAAAAACTGTCTTGTAGCTGGGCACTGTTGGCTCACGCCTGTAATCCTGAGATCTGAGGATTGTGGTTCAAAGCCAGCCTAGGCAGGAAAAGCTGTGAAACTCATATCTCTAATAAACCACCAAAAAACCAGAAATAGCGCTATGGCTCAAGTGGTAGAGTGCTCTCCTTGAGCTCAAGAGCTCAGGGACAGTGCCCAGGCCCTGAGTTAAAGCCCCACGACTGACCAAAAAAAGAAAACAAAAACTTTTGTGAGCTGGGAAGGTGGCTCAGTGGTAGAATGCTTGCCTTGCATGAGACCCTGGGTTCGATTCCTCTGTACCACATAAGAAAAAACAAACAAAAAGTGGAGGTATGACTCAATGGTAGAACATTAGCTTTCAGCTAATGAGACAGTTCCCAGGCCCTGAGTTCAAACCTCAGGACTGGCACACACATGCATGTGCATGAGCATATACACACCTCAAACTGTCTTGTATTGTTTTTAGCATTCAAAACTACAATTTAGGGCTGGGAAGGTGGCTCAGTGGTAGAGCGCTTGCCTTGCATGCATGAGGCCCTGGATTCAATTCTTCAGCACCACATAAGTAGAAAAAGCTGGAAGTGGCACTGTGGCTCAAGTGGTAGAGCACTAGCCTTGAGCTGAAGAGCTGAAGGACAGTGCCGAGGCCCAGAGTTCAAGCCCCAGGACTGGCAAAAAAACAAAAAACTAT